>NW_007250741.1:27187-51377 GCF_000164805.1 Carlito syrichta
CGGGTCTCAAACCTGCAGGCTCAGGCAATCCACTCACCTCAGCCTCCCAAAGGCACGGGATTACAAGCTGAGCCACCGAGCCCAGCTTCTTGTAAATATTATTCCTCATTTTGGTCTACCTATTTTCCTGCAGAGTGACGATGGTACCCCCTTTACTTCTTAAATAACACAACAAGTTTCACAATCCCTCAGGGAAAATGGTAAAAACTCATTATTCTCTTAAACAGCATTTAACCAAGTTGCCCATAAAATTCAAGCAAGAATGGCCACAGCTTTTGACTGTAGCACTTCTAAGTTTCAGAGCCTCCCCTAAAACCCTTTATTCCTTAGTCCCTTTTAGTTCATGGATGAGGGCCCTCCCCTACTCCATCCTGGAGTACCTACAGAGCACCCACCCCCACCCTTGGGAAATTGCCTTCCAATTCTAGAACCAGCAAGACAACTCTTAAGAGATTATGGACCGTGAACAATTTTAATGCTCTAAGAAAGTGATTGGCAGCAGTGGAAAACCGTCAGGAGAAGGGGGACTGGGACTGGCAGTTGAGGAAAACTGCCAGGGGAGGGAGGAGCATATCATCAACAAGGGTACCTCCATGATCAATGTCTGTATACCTAACCCTGAATTGTACCCTACATCTTTATAATAAATATACAATTTTTTAAAAAAGAGATTATGCTAGCCAACACCTCCCTGCCCCCTACGAAGACCCTCCTCTTAAATCTCAATTACAGCTCGGGGACTGGGTGTTTCTCAAAGACTTAGCAGGCCAAACTAAGCCCTTCCAACCACCATTGAAGGTACACTTTCAGGTAATATTAACCACCCTCACAGCAGTCAAGTGCTTGGGATTCCCCTCCTGGATTCATCTATCGAGACTGGAAACAACACCGCCATTGCTTCTGGAATCATCTGTTTCAAAATAATCCATGGCAAAACTATACACCTCAGAGCCACTCAGTGACCTCAAGTACCTCTTTAAAAAGGTAAACTCACAAATGTCCCCAGGATTAGACATGGCAAAGCCTTTTAAATACCATGTGTACCATATTTTAAATACCATAAATACCATATTTCTAGTCCTTCTTGAACATTGGTGGGGGCCCGACATAGTACAATTATTTTAAAAATTAGCATATAGGTTGTCTCCAATAGGGTGCTCTGGGTGTCAAGCAAGAAAAATCAGGAATACCTTCAAAACCTTGCTTAAAACTTTTAAATACACCGATTATGAGTTATGGGTATGCTTAATCAACTATTTAATATTTTGTCACAAAGTTAGGTATTTAAGACATATCACTAGGACTCCTGACCATAATTCTTTAACATAGTCAGCAGGGTAAGTCTGGGAATTCAAACAATTCATAAGGCCTGATCTTTCCCCATTATCTTTAGCCTCTTTATGTGTGCTCTCTATCTCTAGGTTTCTTGTAAAATGGGCACAGCAAATAAACAACAGAACTGGGAATGTTTTCCTGTGTGGGTTGGATTCATTCACCTGGAAGAAACTTTAAATAATCCAACACAAAACGGATGCTACAGCCCTGCTTTGTTACTTTGCTACTTTATGTAACCCACAACCAGCAGGGTGACTTCCTGCTTGTAAAGTAGTGCAAAGAAGACGAGAGCAAGCCAGTCATTAGGCAAAGAAAAGACATTTATTAAAGGGGAGACAATAGACTGGCTTCAGAGAGAAACCAGCACCCCTTTGTTTTTGTGGGTCCCTTTTATACCACTCACCAAGGGCTGGTGGTCACGTAGCACGCGTAGTCCTGAGAAAGCAGGGGCTGGTAGTCACGTTGCCCCGAAGAAGCAGTTTGGGGGTGATGGTTATACAGCCTTGAGATGCAATTCTTGGGAAAGCAGGTGTCAGTAAAACAGTCAGTAACAGGATACCATTAATCACCCAGCCTTAGGATGCAACCTTGAGTAAGCAGATGTAGGTGACAAAAGCAATTAGTGACAGGATGCTGTTAGGGCAGAGCAGTCAGGCTCATGGCAACCTTACATCCTGTGTGCAAGATTCACACAGTGAGTTATTTTAACAACGGCCTCCCCACCCCTTCCCCTGCGTCAGCTCTATCATTGCTAACAGAGCCCTTACTGGGATTCCATCGAGACACTGATAACTTCTGCCATGACCAACAGCCTAACGCAGCAGCATTTCAAGCAATATGGGTGACATTGTACTCTACCTTGCCACCTATAGACTGGGTTCAACCGGGTTCCTCCAATAAACCTGTGGTACTTTGAAGTCAACATACACTCTAAGCATGGAGCAGTGATATTGGTCACCTCACTACACACAGAAGGGACAGGATCCTGCACTTCCACAACAGAAGGAACTCGATTCTTGCTCAGAACTCAGGAAACTTCAAGCTTCTGAAGAGTTTACTCCTTGCTAGAACTTAATCAAACTGTTCCCTTTCTCAATGGTGCTGTTGTCTTAGCAAATTACTGTGGTCAACTGACAGCATTGAATTGGCTCCCCTGCAGAGGGGCACAACCAGCTGGGAGGAATTCTGCTCCTGGGGTTCAGGGTTAAATCCCATGGCAGTGTAGCGGGAAGACAGAGAGATCATGACACCAAGACTATTATAGGAAGTGGCACTTTATTACGCTGGTCAGCCCAGCAGGCTCAAGGGGCTAATGCTTTCAGGTCAAGCCCCCCATAACGGGAGAAGTGGGGTCTTATATCCTTGTTTAGGTCAGGGAGGGGGTCACGTTGAGTGATTACATATTTCCTTTGGAATCTTACAAGGTTGTACTCAGTAAAATCAGATTTTTCAAAGAACAAATGGTTTTCAGGAACTGCAGGGTTATAAACCTTCAACTTCACAAGAGTGGTTTTGGATAAGTCTGTGAATTAGTTACTCTTTTCCATTTCCATGAGAGCCATCAGTCTCTAGCCATTTGGCCTTTTCAAACAAAACCAGCCTGGCAGGTCTTTAGAGCTTGCCACTTGGCTTTCAAAAGGAAATACTTTTAACTGGTACCAACCCCCCTTTCTGCCACATCAGCAGAACCCGCAGAGACCTTGAATCAAACTGTGGGAACATCCAAATCTGGACCCCAGATTTTGCCCAGGCTGCCGTGGGTACCAGATGGATCCCTCTAAGGGGATCCCAGATCGCTGGAGTTGCTATTACTTGTAAGGCAAGTGCAGAAAAAAAGAGAACAAGCTGGGTAATTAGAAAAGGAAAAGAAAATTTGTTAAAGGGAAACGAGAGGGAGACTGGTCCTAGAGAAGAACCAGCCCCTTGCTCTTTTTGTAGTTCTCTTTTTTACCCCATAGCTGGAGTTTGGCGATCTTATAGTCCTGAGAACACAGGTACTGGTGGTCACATAGCCCCAAGAT
This sequence comes from Carlito syrichta, assembly GCF_000164805.1. Taxonomy (NCBI): domain Eukaryota; kingdom Metazoa; phylum Chordata; class Mammalia; order Primates; family Tarsiidae; genus Carlito; species Carlito syrichta. Next base: position 30,544 of record NW_007250741.1, read on the forward strand.
GTGGCCTTGAGGAAGCAGGTGTCAGCAGTGAAAACAAGATGCTTAAACAATGCAAGGTGAGCACAATGAGTCATTTCAACAATGCCCCCCTCCCCCGTAAGCCCTATCATTACTAATTACATCCTTCCTGATATCCAAGCTTTAATATGCCACAACCACTATGTCGTAGAATACACTTCTAGTGCATTATTCCTACTTAACAGGGAGGAAGGAGAAATCAGACTGTATGTTATGACTAACTGTATGGCAATAAATTTTCTGTTAGCGAAAGCTAGGGGTCTTTGCGAAGTAATGAACAGTATCTGCTGTACCACTGTAAAGGACTTACAGTGGAATATTTCTAGTTATGTTAACAAATTGGAAACCTTGGCTAAACATACTTTCTCTTTACAAGATCACTTTCAACTTTCCAATATTGTTTCAGCTGCCATAGCACTTTTTATCATAATATGCTTAATCATGGTTATTTGTGCTTTTGCCCACTGCTTCATACATAGCCATTAAATCTTTTGCTCCATGGGCTTTTGTGCTAAATTCCGGCCCTCTTGTTCTAGACAGGTAAGGACAGCTCTACACCCCAATTCAGTTACAGAAGACTGACCCTCATACCTATTCCCAATATGAAATAAGACTATTTCAAAACAACAAGAGGAGGGAATAAAAGGACCGAAAAAGACAAAATGAGGTTACCCAGACCATTAAAGGAAGCTGGGCATTGGCTTATATTTTTGTTTTGTTATAACCACCAATTAGTGATATATTTAGTAGATAATATTTTAGTGTGTCATCAGCTTGGCTAACTCTCTTGCTTTGAAGTAAGTTTAATTAACTCCACTGTTTAAAGTCACCAGTGAAACTAAAACTAAAACCAGTAAAACTAGTAAAACTGTAACCTCCCAGTAATCCCAATAATGAGTATTAGAATTTTATAATTAACATCTTGCTCCAAGGATGTTTCTAGCTGTCTTGCATGACAAACCATTTGGACAACAAGATAAAAGAAACGAACTGTTATGATGACTCCAGCACTCCTACAATTTTCCCAAGAATATTTTTCTACTCTAGCTGAATGCCTTTCTGTTCCCTAAATCCAAGGACGTTTGAAACTGACATGTGTGTCTTGAAACTTGGTTTTGCAGACCTTGGGCTACTCTCCCTGCCCCGTCTATGTGCTCAACTCTCTGAAACTCTGGCTGCTGCTTCACTAAGCAGTTAACCTCCATGGCAGCAACAACTCCCCTCCCACTTTTCTCTTGCTGTTATGTTTCATAGGGATACCTTTTGCAAACCAAACAACTTTCATCCCCAGCCTAAAGAAAAGGGGCCTTATAAACCCCAGCTCCTAGCTTTTTACCACCAAATGCTTCTTCAGTGTTTGGCACCCCTCTTTAATCGTTTTTGGGTTTTTTTTGAGTTGGAGTCTCACTCAGTGGCCCAGACTGGAGTGCAATGGCCGCTCCCGGCCACAGCAACCTCGACCTGCTGGGGGCTCTGGCAATCCTTCTGCCTCAGCCTTCCAAGTAGCTGAAACTACAGGCGCGCACTACCTCGCCCGGCTAATTTTTGATTTATTGTAGAGATGAGGTCTCACCAAGTTGCCCAGGCTGGTCTCGAACCCGCGGACTCAGGCAAGTCACTCACCTCAGTCTCCCAAAGCGTGGGATTACAGGCTGAGCCACTGGGTCCAGCCTTTAATTTACTTTTTAAGTAAATTTTTTCTAGCTTACTCCTTGTGCAATTCTTTGCATCTTTCCCATGACACTGGAACACCGACCTAACAAAAACTATAAAGACTTCATCAAAAAACCACTGGAAGCCGGGCTTAGTGGCTCTGCCTTTAATCCCAGCACTTTGGGAGACTGAGGTGAGTGGATTGCCTGAGCCCGCAGGTTCAAGACCCACCTGGGCAACTTGACGAGACCTCGTCTCTACAATAAATAAAAAATTAACCAAGCATGGTAGCGCGCACCTGTAGTTCCAGCTACTTGGAAGGCTGAGGCGGAAGGATTGCCGGAGCCCAGCAGGTCGAGGCTGCAGTGGCCAAGAGTGGCCACTGCACTCCAGTCTGGATGAGAGAGTGAGACTCCAACTCAAACAAAAAACCACTGGAGCCAGGCATGGTAGCCAGCACTTTGGGAAGAAGAAGTGAGAGGATTGTCTGAGTCCAGAGATTTGAAACCAGCCTCGGCAACTTGGCAAGACCTCACCTCTATAATAAATCCAAAAATTAGTCGGGCATGGTGGTGCATGTCTGTAGTTCCAGCTTCTTGGAAGGCTGAGGTGGAAAAATTGTCTGAGCCCAGCAGGGTTGAAGCTGCGGTAGCCATGAGCATGGCACTGTGAGGCAACAGAGTAAGACAACTCAAAAAAACAAACAAACCAGAATTGATAAATGACTGCACTGAGAAAATTGTTTTGTACCTGTTTATTAAAGCACTTACACAAAAATGTACTGGTGTTATATTTCATAGACTTGTACACCAAAGGAAAATATTTTACATATGGTGATTTTGAAAAATAACAGAAATAGCATGAAGACTTCTATTTAGTGATGATCAATATCATTTTTACTATAATCTTCACTTTTGAAACTTGTCAAGAATAATGATGGAATAAAAAAGAAAGAAAAATCCAAAATAAGTACAGCAAAGAAGTTGTCATAAGCATTATCCACACCCTGAAGTTTGGCTTTGAACCACTTGTCTGGGTCAAACAAGGAGAATGATAAGACCCAGGTATGCTTTCTGAGGCTTCCAGTAGAGCACAGGTTTCTCCAGATTTAGGAGTCAGACCCAACAGTGGCCTGATTAGAGCAATGAGCACCCATGGCAGGCAGGTGTCCGAGAAACCCCTGCCATTGTCGTAAGGAGCACATGTCCAGTTCCCCCAATCTTTCCCAAAGAATGAGAGTCATGGAACAGAGTGATACTAGACCCAAAGGAAGGCAGAACCATGTCAACCACTCCACCTGCCACAGGCTACTCATCCCAGCCCAGCCAGGGTCAGAAAAACATTATGGAAGTTTCCCTGCACAGCAGTAACTAACTGATAACTTGTTTGTGACTTGAAGCACTCAGTGTTGTAAGGTCAAGTCTCCACAAGTCAATCTACAGACTCAGTGCAATTCCAACCACAGTGCAAACAGTTTGCTGTATAAACAGACAAGCTGACTTTAACATGTAGATAGAAATGCAAAGGTCCAAGAATAGCCCACTAAAGAAGGACAAAGTTGGAAGACTTACACCATCAGATAGCAAAACTAATTTTTAAACTACAGGAAATAAGATAGCTTGAGATTGGTGTAAGGAGAGACAAATTAATGGAGCCACACAACATCCAGAAATATACCCACACTTGCATAAAACCTTGACTTATGACTTGTGCTTACCCTATGTTATAGTAATTTCACTTTTAGGTATATAAACAACAGAAATAAGCAATGTCTGTGTATGAAAAAGCAGGTATTGGAATGTTAATAGTAGCATTATTTGCAGTAGTCAAAAAGGGAAAAAAGGCCGAGCATCAACTGAAGTATATAATGGACTCATCCTGCTGTAGTCATGAAATGGATTACTACACAGCAGTGAAAAGGAATGAACTACTTCTATAAGTAATAATCACAAGTGAATCACACAAACATGATTTCAAGTACAAAAAGCAAAACACAAAGAATGCATACTGTGTGATTCAATTATTGTTATATAAAGTCTAAAAGCAGACGCAGGAGACAATTATGAAAGGCATCATTTATAAATAAGATATAACAGCCAAAAATCTGCATGTACCAAACAAAATGGAACTAAACATACGAACTGAGATCTACTGGAAATAGAACAAGATGTAAACAGAAGTATTATTATAGTGGCAGCCTTCAAAACACGATCTCAAAATTAAACAAATTTAGCACAAAAAACAAGTAAGGACAAAAAATTGAGCAATGTAATCCTTAAGTTCAGTTTTTAAGCAGAAGATCAACATTTTGTTTGTGTGTTTGTGTGCCAATTACAAAAATTAATTTTGTGCTTGGGAACAAAGCAAATTTAATCAAATAATAAAAAATAAACCTTTTATAGTCTACATCCTTTAAATAGTCAATAAAGTTAGAAATAGTTGAAAGATAACCGCCAATCTTCATTAATTAGAAATTGAAATTAAATTATTTTAAAAAATAAGAACTTTTTTTTTTTGAATTGTAGTCTCATTCTGTCGCCCAGACTGTAGTACAGTGGCACACTCCTGGCCACTGCAGCCTCGATCTGCTGGGCTCCGGCAATCCTTCCACCTCAGCCTTACAAGTAGCCCGAACTACAGGCATGCGCTACCATGCCTGGCTAATTTTTTACTAATTGTAGAGACGAGGTCTCGCCAAGTTACCCAGGTGGGTCCCAAACTCGCGGGCTCAGGCAATTCACTCACCTCAGCCACCCAAAGTTCTGGGATTGCAGGCTGAGCCACTGAGCCTGGCCAAGAACTTTTGAAACTGATATACATTGATGATGTTCTCCTCCTTGCTATCAGAGTCACCTGACTACTAGCTTTTAACATTATGCTGTCATCATCAGTTAATGTGGTCTTCAGCAGGTTGATCTAATTCTTGCAACACATTGTAACTCCACTTCATACGAAGGTTATTCCCTAGCATGCACCCAAGGAGTTTCTGGGGATATATTAGCTTACACAGTGTATGGCACAGATTATTCTTGTAAATAAAAACAGTTTTAAATTTTATAATATATAAACTCTGGGAGTTTAGATAGGGCTCTATTTCCAAGACTATTAACACAACTGAAACTTCCAAATAAGATAAATATTCTGAAATTAGCACAATTCCCATATTATTTAAATCCAGAAAATACTTTCCCAGGTTTCTGAGGTGCCCCATAGTCTTAGCCATTTCAGGATGCCACTGAATTATTATAGGATGTCTCCATGTCCTTCAAATCTCAGAAAAACCTGCTAAAGTAATTTTATTACTTTAAAAGATGCTGCATAAGCAGAAGTAACTGATCCTCTCCTCATCCAGTGTTCTGTGGTAGGAACACACCCAGAGTTCTCTTATCCCTGGAAACTGCAGAAAATCCCTGGCATGCCTGTATCTTTGAGGGCTGGGAACACAGGGCCTGTCGAAGACTGAGGCTAAATTTGAACTTCAGAGGACACCTTCCTCCTCCACCTCACAACAATGCCAACAAAATACAGGAATGCATCTGGAGAAGCTGGGAGAGAGAGCCCCTCCCAGGAGCAAAAGAGACCCAAAGCCAGGTGGACAAACACAGCATACATCCAGGAGATCAGGAGCCATTAGTGTACATTCGCTTAGAAACAACAGACTTGAAACTCAGCCTGTCCTTCAATAAGATTAGCACAAATCCTCACAACAAAGGTTTAGCAGAAAAGCAGGTGTGCTCTTCTCAAAACATAAAACATTTTTTACGTCAATATCTACTATCCTATGCAACATATTCAGCATACCAAAAAGCAAGAAAATACAGTCTGAAGATAGAAAACAATTACTAACACCAGACAGAGATGGCATATAAATGATGGAACTATCTGACATGGAATTTAAAACAATTCAGTAATATTCTAAAGGATCTCGTGAGAAAGATAGACAACATGCAAGATCAGATATGTCATTTTATCAGAGAGATGGAAACTATACGAAAGAATGTACAGGACCAATCAAAATGTTTTAAAACACTATAGTAAAAACGAAGAATGCCTTCAAAAGGCTCATCGGTAAACTCGACACAGCTCAAGAAAGACTAAATAAACTTGAAGATAGATTCAATAGAAGTCGTATGACTCAATTTGCATGTAATGTCCAGAATGGGCAAGTCCCTAGAGACAGAACATAGACTGGTGATTGCCAGGGCCTGGGGGTAAGGAGAAATGGAGGTTTTATTTTGAAATGATGAAAATGATTTGGAACTACAGGTGGCGGTTGCATAACACTGTGTGTTTACTAAATGCCACTAAATTGTTTACTTTGAAATGGTTATTTTTGCCAGGCGTGGTGGCTCATGCCTGTAATACAAGCACTTTGGGAGGCAGAGGTGACAGGATTGCCTGAACCCAGGGGTTTAAGACCAGCCTGGGCAAACTGGTGAGACCTCATCTCTACGACAAAAATTTTTTTTTTAATTAGCCAGACATGATGACACATGCCTGTAGCCCCAGCTACTGGGGAGGCTGAGGCAAAAGGATTGCCTGAGCCAAGTAGATTGAGGTTATGGTGGCTGTGAACATGTCACTGCCCTCCAACCTGGGCAACAGAGCAAGACTCCAACTCAATCAATCAATCAATCATGGTTACTTTTACATTAAGTGAATTTCACCTCAATAAATATTTTAAAATAATAAATGGGAAAATCAATCAGTGTGATTTTTATATTAACAAACTAAATAAAGAAAATCATATGATCATAAAAAAATACTGTGAAAACGTGCAATAAAATTCAACGTCACTGGACGTAGTGACTCATGCCTATAATCCCAGCACTTTGAGAGGCTGAGGTGAGAGGATTGCCTGAGCCCACGAGTTCGAGGCCAGCCTAGGCAACTTGATGAGACCTAATCTCTACAATAAATCAAAAAAAATTAGCCAGGTATGGTGGCACTTGCCTGTAGTTGCAGCTACTTTGAAGACTGAGGTGGGAAGATCACCTGAGCCCAGTTGGTCGAGGCTGCAGTGGCTGTCAGCGTGCCACTGCACTCCAGCTTGGGCGACAGAGTGAGACTCCAACTCAAAAAAAAAAAAAATTCAACCTCTATTCCCAGTTAAAATTCACAGCACACTACGAATTGAGAAAAAAGTCTCTATCTTAATAAAGGGCATCTACAAAAACTTACAGCTAATATCATACTTAAAAACAAGAGAGTAAATGTTTTGCCACTAAGATTGAAAACAAATCCAGAATGTCCTCTCTTTTTTTAAAAGAATTTCCCCTCTTATCATTCCAATTCAACATTATGCCATAAGTCCTATCTAGTGCAGTAAGTCATGAAAAAGAAATAAAACTGGAGAGAAAGAAATAAATCTGTCCCTATTAATAGATTATATGATTATCATAGAGAAATTCCTAAATATGTACCAAAATAAAAGCTACTTGAACTAATAAATGAATTTAGCAAGAATGTAAACTCAACATACAAAAGGCAATTATATTCCTATATATCAGCAATGAACAACTAGAAGTGGAAACTAAAAGTTTTAAATAAATTAAATTAAATATTTAAAAACATGTACAATAGCACCAAAAAATGAAGCATTTGTGTATTAATTTAATAAAATATATATAGGATCTTCATGCTAAAACCTACAAAACACTGATCATGGGTAATCTAGATAAACAGAAATATACATCACGTTCATGGATTGGAAAACACATTCTTGTTAATATATCAATTATCCCCAGTTTGAGCTGTAAATTCAATGTTATCCCAATCAATATCCCAGTAATCAGATGTTGATCAACTAATTCTGTATGTGGAAAGGTAAGGGAACTAGAAGAGTCAAAAACAATTCTGAAAAAGAACAAAGTTATAGTACTCCTATCTCTCAATTTAATGATATATTAATAGGTACAGTTTAAAAAAATAGTGTGGTTTTGGTGAAAGGATAGACACACAGATTAATGGATCAAGATAGAGAGCCAAGAAATTGACCCAGATAAATATAGTTAACCGATTTTGTACATAGCTGCAATAGCAATTTGATGGAAAAGGATAGTCTTTTCAACAAGTGGTGCTGAAACAATTGAATGTCCACATGCAAAGCAAATGAGCCTGGCAAGTACCTCATATTTCATTAAAAATTTAATTCAAAATAAATCATAAACCTAAATGTAGACATAAAACCATAAACCTCGAAAGGAAATATAGAAGAAGAGTTGTGTGATCATGGGTTGTAGATATTACTAAAAACCCAATCCATTAAAGAAAAAAGTAATAGGTACTTTATCAAAGTTAAAACCATCTGCTTTACAAAAGACACTGTAAAGAGAATGAAAAAACAAGCCAAAGACTAGAAGAATACATTCAAAAATAACATATCTGATTCAAATATAGAAAGAACACTTAAGACTCAACAAGAAGGAAGCAAACAACCCAATTTAAAATTAAGCAAAGATCCGAACAGACATTTTACCAGAGGTGATTCATAGATGCAATAGGATACGAAAAGATGCCCAGCAACATTTGTCACTGAGGAAATACAAATCAAAACAGCAATGAGACACAGCACACACACATTAAAATAGCTAAAATTCAAAAGCTGATAACACCAGATGCTGACGAGGTTGTGGAGCAAGAGAAATCTTGTTATTGCTGGTTGGAATGCAAAATGGTACAGCCACTTTGGAAGACAGCTTGCAGTTTTGCATATAGTTAATATATACTTGCCATCTCATTCCTAAGTATTTAGCCAAGTTACCTTAAAACGTGTGTCCACACACACACACACAAAACTGTGCAATAATGCTTAGAAGCAACTTTGTTCATAACACCAAAACCAGGAAACAGTCAGCCTATCTTTCACAGGCAAATCGAATAAATAAATCATAGCATATACTGTGGAATAGGAGTAGTGGAATACTACTCAACAATAAAAAGAAACATTGTAACTATTCATACATCAGAATGGATAAATCTTAAATGCATTTTTAGAAGTAAAAGAAGCCAGGCTCGATAGGTTACATGTTATATGACTTCATTTATGGAAAGCACAAAATTATAGGAATGGAAAAAGAACAATGGTTGCTGGAGGATAAGGGAAGGAGAGGAATTGGAAACAAAGCAGTCACACAAGGGAATTTTTAGATTGTTAGAACTGTTGTATGTTACTGGGTGGTGGATATAGGATGCCATGCATTTTCCAAAACCCGTTGCAGTAAGGACTGCAAATAGTGAACTCCGAAAAATCATCCAGGATGTTGGGATTTTAAAGATGGAATGCAGACTAGGAAAAATGAATTTAACTCCATTACAAATGTATGACATAATCTCACTAATACATTTGAGGAAAAGGAGCTGACTTAAGTAATTTTGGAAAATTATGTTTCGATAAGATTCTATAAGGCTAACGACAAAAAAATATGGCACATAAATGCTGTAAGCCAGTTGGTAAATTTAGTTTCTCATAGTATAGTTTAGAAATTTGGAAACTACATATATACTATGGTTGAACAAACAAGTAAATGCCCGATAGACAATATGAGGCAGGTTCCTCACTCTTTGAGAAAAAATTACCCATGAGCAAGAGAGGAAGGCTAGAACAGATTAGAGTTACAGACATTGGTATGAACTTGTGTTTACATTAATATATGCAGATTGATATATGCATAAACAAATTGATTTGTATGTAGCCATGGGTTAGTATACATGCATGTATTTCCTAGCACGGACTGCTGAGAATTGAGAAGCAGTGATATCCCAGCTGCCACAAGCACACTCAGTGCTCAGAACTTGGCTTTTAAAAGAGGTTCTTCAATAAAAAGAACCAGAACTTCTTGGATAAATGACTGTATTTAGGATAGGGAAGGGCAAAGGTAAAATGAAACTGAACCCATCGTAGTGTCAAAAAGTAAAGGAGTGCTCAAACAGAATAAAAAGAATGAGAGACATCAGAAGGGCACAGGATCCCAACCTAAAAATGCTTCCAAACGCTAAAGATGAAACTATTTGGATAACAAAATGAATGAATAATCTGGTGTTGTAACCCAGAAAATAAAAGAAATATCTATAAACTATATTGGTGTAAATAAATGACTGAATAATGATACCAACTCCCTCCAGACGGTGGAGCTAATATCTTTCTCCATGATTGTGAATAGGACTTCGTAGCTTTCTTTTTTTTTATTTTAAAGATGTGGAGTAGGCTGGACTCGGTATCTCAGCCTGTAATCCCAGCATTTTGGGAGGCTGAGGCGAGTGGATTGCCTGAGCCCATGGGTTCGAGACCAGCCCGGGCAACTTGGTGATGCCTCATCTCTACAATAAATCAAAAATTAGCTGGGTGTGGTAGTGGGCACCTGTAGTTCTGGCTATTTGGAAGACTGAGGCAGAAGGATCTCCGGAGCCCAGCAGGTCAACGCTGGGGTGGCCGTGAGCGTGCCACTGCACTCCAGCCTGGGCAACAGAGTGAGACTCCAACTCAAAAAAAAATAAAGATGTGGGGTACAATTCAGGACTAGGTACATAAGTGGTCATTGTACAGGTAAGGTTTGGGCCTCTCTTTGGTCCCCACTTTGCCTGGTTTGAGATCAGGTACCCTTATTGATATTATGTATTCTCCCTCCACTGGCAGCATCCCACTACTGCCAAAACCTTTCTTACAATATTATGATAAATGTTCAGGGTCTGCTTATGAGTGAGAACATGTGGTACTCTGTTCTTTGTTCCTGTGACAGATCACTGAGTATTATAGACTCTAAACTTAATTTCCTCTTTTCCTATTTGGATAACGATTTCCTTCTCTTGTCTGATTGCTCTAACTAAGACTTCCAACACTATGTTGAACAGGAGGGTGTGAGAGCGGGCAGTCTTACCTTCTGGTATTCTGAGGGAAATGCTGCCAATTTCTGTCTGTTTAGCAATATGCTGACTGTGGGTTTATCATAGATGGTTCTTAATATTTTGAGGTATGTTCATTCTATGCCTAGCTGTTCAAGAGTTTTTATCAAGAAAAGATGCTGGATTTTATCAAAAGACTTTTCTGCGTCTAATAATATAATCATGCAGTTCTTGTTTTTACATCTGTTGATGTATTTAATTACATTCATGGTCTTGTGGATATTGTACCAGTCTTGCATTCTGAGGATGAAGCCTACTTGGTCGTGGTGGATGATTTTTGAGGTGTGTTGTGGAATCCACTTTGCTAGAATCTTGTTGAGAATTTTTGCATCTATGCTTGTTAGGGATAACGGCCTATAGTTCTCTTTTTTTGTAGGATCTTTGCCTGGTTTAGGTATGATGTTAGCTTCATAAAATGATTTGGGAAGAGTTCCATCTTTCTTGATTGCCTGGAATATTTTCCATCGAATTGGTATCAGCTCCTCTTTGTATGTTTTGTAGAGTTCCGCTGGAAAGCAGCCTGGTTCAGGACTTTTTTTTTTTTTTGGTAGGTAGTTTTCTTATGGTGGAGTCAATTTCTAGGTTGTTATTGGTCTATTTAGTGTCTCAATTTATTCTTGTTTCAACCTTGGAAGGTTGTGTGATGTCAAAAAGTCCTCCATTTCATTTAGGTTTTCAAGTTTGTTTTCATGCAGGTGTACATAGTGATCTCTGATAATCTTTTGTATTTCTTTGGGGTCAGTTGTGACTTTATCTTTTGTATTTCTAATTGTGCTTATTTGGCATTTTCTCTCTCATTTTTGTTTGTTTGTTTGTTTTGTTTTGTTTTTTGTAATTCTGGCTAGGGGTCCATCAATCTTGTTTACCCTTTCAAAGAACCAGCTTTTTGTTTCATTGGTTTTTTTTCTATGATATTTTTGTATTTGGACTTTTAATTTGGTGATCTGGATTCTTCTGTTGAAGTTAGGGTTTTGGTCGTCTTGCCCTTATAGCTCCCTTGGGTGGTTTGCTAGGCTGTTAACTTGTGATCTGTTTTCTTGATATGTTTGTGGAGATATAAACTTCCCTCTTAGCCGGGCTCAGTGGCTCAGCCTGTAGTCCTACACCTTTGGGAGGCTGAGGTGAGTGGATCCGAGACCCGCCTGGGCAGCAAGACCTCACGTCTACAATAAATCAAAAAAATCAGCCGAGCGTAGTAGCGTGCGCCTGTAATTCCAGTTACTTGGAAGGCTGAGGCGGAAGGATCGCCAGAGTCCAGCAGGTCAAGGCTGTGGTGGCCGGGAGAGGCCACTGCACTCTAGTCTGGGCGACAGAGTGAGACTCCAACTCAAAAAAAAACAACAAAAAAAAAACTTCCCTTTTAGTACTGTTTTCATGACATCTCAGAAGTTTTGGTAAGATGTTTCTTCATTTTCATTTGTTTCTAGGAATATTTCATTTCTGTTTTGTTTTCTTTTTTGACCCAGGAGTTGTTCAGCATCAATCACACTGTTTAGTGTCCATGTCTTTGTGTGTTTTGGTGATATTTATTTTTATTCCACTGTGTTCTGATAAGGTGCATGACAGTATTTTCATCTTGTGAAATTTGTTTATGCTTAATTTGTGTTGGAGAATGCGGTTGAAGTTGGAGTACATTGCATGTGGTGATGAGTAGAATGTATATTCTGTGGCTGTTGGGTGGAGTGTTCTGTAGATATCTACTAAATCCATTTGGTCAAGTGTCAAGTTGAGGTTCTGGATCTCTTTGTTGATTTTTTTGCCTTAATGATCTGTCTAGGGTTGTTAGTGGAGTATTTAAGTCCCCAGCTATGATAATGTTAGAGTCAAAAATCTTGTTTTTAGTTTACTTAGTAGCTGTTTTATAAAAGCTGGTGCTCCTGTATTGGGTGCATATGTGTTTAGGATGGATATTTCTTGTTGATGGATTGAACTTTTTATCATTATGTAATGTCCTTCTGTACTTTTAAATTTTTTTGACAATTTAAATGTTGTTTTGTCTAATTTTAACAGCACAACTCCTGCTTTCCTTTGTGATTCATTCACCTGAAAATTTGTTTTCCATTCTCTAACTCTGAATCTGTGAGTGTCCTTTGTAGTGAGATATGTTTCCTGGAAGCAGCATATTGTTGGGTCGCGTTTATTTTGGGGGGGTTTTAAAATCCAGTTTGAGCCAGGCTCGGTGGCTCAACCTGTAATCCCGCTCCTTGGGAGGCTGAGGTGAGTGAATTGCCTGAGCCCACGGGTCCGAGCCCCCCCTGGGCAAGTTGGCGAGACCTTATCTCTACAATAAATCAAAAAATTAGCCAGGCGTGGTAGTGCGCGCCTGTGGTTCCAGCTACTTGGAAGGCTAAGGTGGAAGGATCGCCGGAGCCCAGCGGGTTGATGCTGCGGTGGCCAAGAGCGGCCACTGCACTCCAGTCTGGGCGACAAAGTGAGACTCCAACTCAAAAAAAAAAAAAATCCAGTTTGCCATTCTATGTCTTTTCAGTGCGGCATTTAGTCCATTCACATTCAGGCTGATTATTGAAATGTGAGAGTTTGTCCCTGTCATAAGGCTCTTATAAGGCTGTTTTGTTTTCTTTTAGTTTTTATGTTAATATATGTGTTTTCATTTTTGCAAGTGTGCTGTGTGTTCTGTTGTATGTTTGTTTGTGATCTTGTGAAGTATATGGTCTTTCTTTTGTTTCTTTTTTCTTCTGTGCACAACAACTTTTTAAGTATCTCTTGTAGAGCTGATCTAGAAGCAGCATATTCTCTTAGGGATTGGATGTCTGAGAAGGCTTTTAGTTCTCCATCACTGATGAAGCTTAGATTGGCTGGGTAGGAAATTCTTGGTTGAAATTGTTTACCTTTGAAAACATTTGAAAAGATTAGAGTACAATCGCTTTGGCCTGTAGTGTTTCTGGAGACAAGTCTATAGCAATTCTGATTCATTTTCCCCAGTGGATAGTCTGACATGTTTCCCTTGCTGCCTTTAGGATTTTTTATTTTATACCTACTTTGTTTAGGTGAATTACTATGTGTCTAGGGGTTGGTCTTCTTATAAGATATCTTGCAGAGGCTTTCTGAATCTCCTGTGCTTGTATAGTCATCTGTCTGGCCAGATGTGGGAAGTTTTCTTGAATGACCTCATGAAATGTTTGTTGCAAGGTGTTTTCCATTTCTCTTCTACTTCACATGTGCTGATCAGATGTAGGTTTGGTTTCTTAATAAAATCAAATATCTCTTGGAAAGTCTCTTCTTTCTTCATAAGTTATTTTTCTATATTTTTATTAGATTGGGTTAATTTCATATTTTTGTCTTCCAGCTCAGATTCTTTTACTTGGTCAATTCTGCTTCCCATGCTTGTCAGTTGGTATCTATTTCATGAATGGAGTTCTTTTTTTGTGTATTTCTTTCTTTCTTTCTTTCTTTCTTTTTTGAGTTGGAATCTCACTCTGTCGCCCAGACAGGATTGCAGTGGCCGCTCCTAGCCACCGCAGCCTCGACCTGCAGGGCTCTGGTGATCCTTCCACTTCAGCCTTCCAAGTAGCTGGAACTACAGGCGCGAGCTACCAAGCCCAGTTAATTTTTTATTTATTGTAGAGGTGAGGTCTTACCAAGTTTCCCAGGCGGGTCTCGAACCTGTGGGCTCAGGCAATCCACTCACCTCAGCCTCCCAAAGGCACGGGATTACAGGCTGAGCCACCGAGCCCGGCTTGTGTATTTATTTCTAACACACTTTCTTGAGTCTGTCCAGCTCCCTTGAAATTTCTTGCAATTTAATTTAGTTTTAACCCTTGCATTTCTTGATTTTTATTCATTTTACCCAACAATTCTCTGATCTCTGGAAGTACTTTTTGGATACCACTGTTCTCAAGGATAGCCATTGTTTGTGACTTAGTAGCTGTTCTTCCAGACACTGTTTGTTGGAGCTCTGAATTTATCGCTGATTTTTTATCGGCTTTTCTTCATTTGTAGCAGTTCTCTTTAATTCCATTGCCCAGTGGGAAATAGAGAAGCAATCACCTCTGATATGCTCTCTACCTTCTGTCCTTCCCTGAACCGGAGCTCTAGGTTTGTTCAGTTATAAAATAGGGCTGGGAGTGGGGCATTGTGCTATCTCTTTACAATTTTGAGCACTTACTAAGGGGCAAGGAAGGGGTTGTAAGGATTCAGAACCTACTTACGAGTCACGACCTACTTACGAGTCACAGTGCTTGCTATCTGATGAATTGGTCAGCTGGTACTCCCTCTCCATCTCTACACAGTATCACCTTACAATGAGTAGGCTTGTGTAGACCCTGCCACAAATGGGACTGGGAAAGATAGCTCCCTCCCCAGCAAATACCACAGCCTTTGGATCTCAGGTCCCAGAGGCAGGGCCTTGAAGCCTAACCTGGTGCTGGAGGCAGTGGCAGCTAGTCCAGGTTTGGGATAACCACTCCCACTGCTTCTTGAGGACTCTGGTTCCGACTCCCTCACTGTGACCCCTCCACAGCCCTTGCTGCCAGTGTACGGCCTGGCACTGTGGTGGTGGGAAATGGCACTCAGCTTCCGCACTCTGGGAAGCACGAGGGTCCTAGCAGAGCAGCTTAAGCACCAGCCACTTCACCAGTTGACCCCTGGCCACTTGCTCCCAAGTCCCCACTTAGTCAGCCATTCACACACCCACTCACACACAAACACGTATGCAAATTTGTCGATACAGTCACTCACACAAGGGCTTGTGCAGTCTGACTGGCTAAGCCACCATCTTCCGGTAACCTCAGCAACTCACTTTCGAATAGAGTGTGAAAAGGGAAATAGAGTAAATTTTCAGTGGAGAAAACTGATAGACTGTCAATGAAAAAGCCAAACTCTGTAAAATATTTAAAGGGGTTTATTCTGAACTAAATATGAATGACCAAGGCCTGAGGGACAGTCCCAAGAGGTCCTGAGAACTTGTGCCTAAGGTTGTTAAATTACAGCTTTGTTTTATACATTTTAGGGAGACAAAAGTTATGCAAATCACAAGGCTTACTGTGGCAATATGGGTCTCTGTATCAGGAGCACTGTACTATGCCATAAAGCAACTCTTAATAAACAGTAAAAAATTGGAAATATATGCATTACATTTTCTGACAACAATGGAATTAAGTTAGACATCAATAACAAAAAATATAAATTAAAAATTCCAACAAAATCAGTATTGTCTTTTGGATATGATATTGGCATTGTGAGAGCGTGAATGAGATCGAGAGAGAAAGAGATATTTTAACTCCACAGATACAGCAAAGTTAACCATATTTTGACCATTGTTGAACCTGAATGATAGCTATATGGGGGTGCATTGCACTTCACTATTTTTCCACATGCTTGATATTTTCACTGCTCCTGGGGAGCCGGCATCTCTTTTGGGGTCTCAGCCTACAGAGTTCATGCAGAATCCAGGAGAGCTCCTTCCTCCATTCCAGGGAGCTGACACATCGCAGTAGGGAACAGTGCTGTTTGCTCTCAGAATTCTCAACAACAGCTCAGACGTGGGGACAGAGACAGATGAGAGGACATGTCCCAGAACCCCACACCTTTGGTGTGGGATACTTTGTTCCTGTGCCAAGATGGCTCAACTTTTGGACCCTGTGATGTTGTATGTTCTCTGCTTTTGTTTTACTTGGAAAAGATGTTTAGCTTTTGTCGAAGTCAATATTTTTAATTAAGTATGGAACAGAATATTAGGTACTTACCCCCTAATATTCTATTTTAGGGTCCTCAGCCCTTTTTACCACACAAAACACACAGCCTCAGTAATATTCTTCTCTCTTATCTCTGTGATCCGAGGATTCAGGTCTACTGAGTCTCCTCTTAGAAAACTTCTGATATTTTGAACTTCCTATTTATGAGGATGAAAGAAGGGAAAGTCAAGTACACTAAATCAGTCTGACAGAAGATATTTTTGCCACATGATCCTCCACTAAAAGGAACCTGACCCTAGGAAAAAAGGGGTGAAGGGGGAATTGTTTCCAAGTATGCCCCTTTCCACATAAAATCTAGTTCTGAATGTAGGAGATTTTACATGTCTGGGAGCAGGATTCCAAGAAAGATAAGATATGATATTGAAGTAACAGGCAAAGGGACTAATAAACAAATATCTGAGTGCAGATCAGCACTTGAAAGAGAGAGCTGTAACTAGTAATGCCCTTGCTAAAATTTAATTTATAAAAGAGAAGAAAATATATTTGAACAAATTTAAAGCTAGTATTCTGAAACTAAACTTCCTGAGATTTGAGGTGGAGTGTTATGGTGCATGGAAAGTAGAGACAGAAAGTATGCTAAAGGTCTCTTCTTGTTTAGATGAGAGGAGATTGATCAATTCTTTAAGTTAATCAAGAACCGTAAGTCTGTATGTACTTTCAGATTGAAGAGTAACCACTTGTTGAACAGTAATTGGAAATCAAGACACCAGGGCATTTAAAAAAAAAAGGAACAAACAACATAGGATCAATCCAGGTCAGGCTCGGTGGCTCAGCCTGTAATCCCAGGACTTTGGGAGGCCAAGTGGATTGCCTGAGGCCGGGGATTTGAGACCAGCCCGGGAAACTTGGTGAGACCTCCTCTCTACAATAAAACAAAAATTAACCAAGCATGGAAGTGCGCACCTGTAGTTCCGGCTATTTGGAAGACTGAGGTGGAAGGTTCGCTGAAGCCCAGCAGGTTGACGCTGGGGTGGCCGTGAGTGTGCCACTGCACACCAGCCTGGGCGACAGAGTGATACTCCAACTCGAAAAAAAGAGAAAAAGATCA
The DNA here is from genome assembly GCF_000164805.1 of Carlito syrichta. NCBI lineage: Eukaryota > Metazoa > Chordata > Mammalia > Primates > Tarsiidae > Carlito > Carlito syrichta. The sequence continues at coordinate 47,878 of NW_007250741.1, forward strand.
ATTCAGCAAAAATAGGAAAAGGAAATGCACATACATACCATAAAGCCAAATTTACCAGTGATCATGATAAACATGACTGTTTAATTCTCCTATTAAAAGGAAAAATTTTCTGATTATGTCAAAGCTATAGGATGTTTACAAGACAATTATCAAGAACAAAATGACATAGAGATATTTTAAATGCTAGGATAAGCAAAGATGAACCAGAGAAATGGTACAAAAAGAAAGCACAGCCGGGCTCGGTGGCTCAGCCTGTAATCCCGCGCCTTTGGGAGGCTGAGGTGAGTGGACTGCCTGAGCCCGCGGGTTTGAGACCCGCCTGGGCAGGCAAGACCTCATCTCTACAATAAAATTTTTAAAAATTACCCAGGTATGGTAGCGCATGCCTGTAATTCCAGCTACTCGGAAGGCTGAGGCGGAAGGATCGCCAGAGTCGAGGCTGCGGTGGCTAGGAGCGGCCACTGCACTCCAGTCTGGGCGACCGAGTAAAACTCCAACTCCAAAAAAAAAATGAAAAGAAAGCAAGCACAGGTAACAAAAATTGCTAAAGGGGACAATTGGTAAAAGGCATACATAAAAAATAAATCACTGATTTTTTTGTATACATAGAACATACATTAAATAGTTTTTTATTAAAGGAGAATTTAATAAAACACGATTATAGTGAGAGAAATCAAAACTTCTTACTTAGAAATGACAAGACCACATAGAACTTTTTTTGTTGTTTTTTGAGTTGGAGTCTCACTCTATAGCCCAGACTGGAGTGCAGTGGCCACTCTCGGCCACCACAGCCTCGAACTGCTGGGCTCCAGTGATCCTTCCACCTCAGCCTGCCAAGTAGCTGGAACTACAGGCACGCGCTACCACGCCCAGCTAATTTTTGATGTATTGTAGAGACGCGGTCCTGCCAAGTTGCCCAGGTGGGTCTTGAACCCGTGGGCTCAGGCAATCCACTCACCTCGGCCTCCCAAAGTGCTGGAATTACAGGCTGAGCCACTGAGCCCGGCCCACATTGAATTTTTAAAGACACATTTTAAATTACATTTTTTAAAGTAATTAATATAGGCTGGGGTGGCTGGGAGTGGCCACTGTACTCCAGTCTGGGCGACAGAGTGAGACTCCAACTCAAAAAAAAAGTAATTAATATGAAATACATTTTATAACCTCAGGATGGAGGTGGTTTTTTTAAAACCATGATCTAAATTCAAAAGGTTATAAAGAAAAAGTTTGAAATTTTTAACTATGCAAAAATCTAAATTTCTCTCTTTTTCTTTTTCTTTCTTTCTTTCTTTTTTTTTTTTTTTTTGAGTCAGTCTCACTCTGTTGCCCAGGCTGGAGGGCAGTGGCACACTCATGGCCACCACAGCCTTGACCTGCTGGGCTCAGGCGGTCTTTCCACCTCAGCCTTCCAAGTAACTGGAACCCTAGGCACATGCCACCATGCCCTGCTAATTTTTTTATTTTATTGTAGAGATGAGGTCTCGCCAAGTTGCCCAGGCCTGTCTCGAACCCCTGGACTCAGGCAATCCTCTTGCCTCTGCCTCCCAAAGTGCTAGAATTACAGGTACGAGCCATCATGCCCAGCTGAAATCTAAATTTCTATATGGGAAATCAAACAAAAGACTGGGAGGAATTATTTCCAAAACATAAATCACAAAAACAACTACAATTTTTTGATATACAAAAAGTCATCAAAATCTGATAAGAAATATATAAAACTCCAATATTAAAGGGAAAAATACATAGATAGCATTTCATTAAAAAAGAAATTCAAATACATAACCAATAGATGAGAAAGCTGTTCTTTTTTTATTGATTAGAGGAATGAAACAAAGTAATGAAATACAATTTTTCAGTTATCAGTGACTGACAATATCCAGTGTTGGAGAAGATGCATAGAAATTGGCTCAGCCTGTAATCCTGCACCTTGGGAGGCTGAGGTGAGTGGATTGCCTGAGCCCGCAGGTTCGAGACCCGCCTGGGCAACTTGGTGAGACCTCATCTCTACAATAAATCAAAAAAACTAGCCGGGCGTGGTAGTGCATGCCTGTAGTTCCAGCTACTCAGAAGGCTGAGGCGGAAGGATCGCCGGAGCCCAGCAGGTCGAGGCTGCAGTGGCCAGGAGGGACCACTGCACTCCAGTCTGGGCGACTGAGTGAGACTCCAACTCAAAAAAGAAAGAAAGAAAGAAAGAAAGAAATTGATGTTTCCAGGCCATCGCCTTGCTGGACTTTGATGGTGTGGCCATGTGCTCTTTGAGCTATGGCTGTCACCATGCTTCATGGCTTTGGTCCCCTCGCCCACCTGGGGAGGTGAATCTTCTCTCTTCCTTCTCTTTCGCTCTCTAATTTACTTTTAAATAAACTATATTTTTTAATCTAAAAAAAAAAAAAGAAAGGAAAAGAAAGGGATGTTCCCATACGACTATGGGTGGGTGTGTGGCGGGGGGGGCAGTTAAAGTGTTTCTGAGAAACAATTCTGTAAATGTATTAACTTTTTTAAGTTTACATGTCCAGTGACCTAACAATCCCACTCCCATGAAACTATCTTACAGAGATACATGCATATCTGAACAGAGATACATCTACAGAGCACCACAGCTGCACTGTGTGTAGTAGTAAAAAGTTGGGACCAGGCTCGATGGCTCAGCCTGTAATCCCAGCACTTTGGGAGGCCGAGGCGAGTAGATTGCCTGAGCCCACGGGTTCGAGACCAGCCTTGGCAACTTGGCAAGACCTCATCTCTACAATAGATAAAAAATTAGCCAGAGCAGTAACACATGCCTGTAGTTCCGGCCACTTGAAAGGCTGAGGCGGAAGGATCACCAGAGCCCAGCAGGTTGACACTGGGGTGGCTGTGAGTTGAGACTCCAACTCAAAGAAAGAAAAAAAGAAAATTTGGAAGCTGTCTATGTGGGGTGGGTTGGCATCTCTTGTTTTTTCACTTTACACATTCCTGTGTTGTTTGGATTTGTTACGTGGAGATATTTTACGTAAAATTGAGATGAAGATTGAGATTGCCTTTCTAATCTTTATAAACAATTATCTAGCTCCAATAAAGCTTTTCCATATTGTTTTACCATTGAGTTCTATCAAAATTTCGAAGTTTAAACAATTCCCCTATAATTTAAAGTATCCCAGGATACAAAAAACTTCTCAATGGTTTCTAGGGTTAGCATAATTCTTGTGCAAGAATATAACGCAAAAACGATAGCCCGATTTTATTTGTGGGTATAAATGCAAAATTATCAAAAAGTTGAATCCATTAGCATGTTAAAAGAGTATCACTCCATGAAAAAGCTTTATATAAGACAACATTTTCATCTGGCATCATACTAACAGGTCCAAAGAGAAAAATCAGGACTGTCTCAATCAAAAAGACATTTCATTAACTTAACTCTCATCCCTTCTCTCTCTCTCTCTTTTTTTTTTTTTTTTTGAGTTGAAGCCTCACTCTGTTGCCCAGGCTGGAGTGCAGTGGCACCCTCACAGCCACCCCAG
>NW_007250741.1:51397-70430 GCF_000164805.1 Carlito syrichta
TGTTAATTATGTGCAGGGCATGGGTCTGAGTGTTTAACACAGCGGAACTCATTTCATTTTAACCACAACCTTTTGAAGTGGATCCCTGTCTTAGGCCTTTTGGGTTGCTGTAACAAAACACCATACACATGTGGCTAAAAAACAAAACAAAACAAAAGAACAGATATTTATTGCTCCCACTTCTGGAAGCTGGAAGTCCAAGATCAAACCCCCAGCAGATTTGATAACTGGGGAGGGTCTTCTTCCTGGTTCCCCTTCTCACTGTGTCCTCACCTGGTAGAAGGGGCGAGGCAGCCTTTTGGGGCCTCTTTTATTAAAAAGGCAGTAATCCTTTATAAAAGGGCCCCACTCTCAACTATTTTTTTTTTTAGTTGAAGCCTCACTCTGTTGCCCAGGCTGGAGTGCAGTGGCACACTCACAGCCACCCCAGCCTTGACCTGCTGGGCGATCCTTCCGCCTCAGCCTTCCGAGTAGCTGAAACTACAGGTGCACACTACATGCCCAGCTAACTCTCATTCCTTCTAAACAGTTAGTTAACTAGAGAAAGAAGAAAATTGCACCAATACAAATACTTTTCCGCCACACTCAGCCAAAAGCAGGTGACCCAAAGCTGAAGAAGCACCACTTGCTGCCAGGCAGAAAAGTGCAGAAACTCTATCATCCTGGTTATCAGTTATCTATCCCTGTCCTAGAATGTCCAGTCAATGGAATAGATGCAAAACAAAAGCCCTTGCTTCTGAAAAGATGGACACAGAAATGCCATCATTTTCAAAAGACATGGATTCCCGTATTTAGAATTTGGTGTTGGTTGGATGTCCAGCAGTGTTATGGCCAGAGGGTCCCAACCCCAGCTGCATCCCTCTGGGGAGCAGACTCTCCAGGGCATGTGGGATCCCTTGGTTGGGGTGTGCACCCTCAGGTCAGCAGTGCAGGAATGGCCTTTCTCAGCCAATGGGAACCCAAGACCTGCTCTGCCTTTCCACCCTGATACTTCCTGATCTCACCCCCACCTCCATGCCCCCTTTACAAAACCTCCTTTACAGCCTGCAGGAAGCTGGCTCTGCCTGTCTCCAGCACTAGGAGGAGGGACCAGCAAGCAAGGAAACTGGGTGTGTTCCCTAGGCAGGCCTGGCTGGGCCCAGTTCAGGAGAACAGGATGCAGGGGTCTGGACATGTCAATCTCCACCCAGGAAGTTGGCCCTACTGCTCCACACTGGCCACTGGAAAGGAAGGAAAGGAAGAATGGGCATGCTGACCCCACTCATAAGCCAGTGTTCCTACATTGTCAGTTCTCACCTCAAGGGGTAAAAAGATCAGAGGGGAGCAAAGGTCCCTGAAGCTCCTTCTAGAAGCAAACATCCCCTTATGGTTCAGGAGAGCTGCAGTTTTAAGCACAAAACAACAATGACTTACCCATGTTGCTAATAAATTGTTTAGAGAGAGAGACTGGCTTAGAATGTAGTCTGTAGTGTATAGCCTCACTTTTATACGTCGAAGAAAGGCACAACTCAAAATCCACAAGTGATTTGGTTGGATTGTAAATAATTTCTATTTTTCTCATTTTTCATAATATTTTCTCATATGTAAAAATGCATGACACATAAAAGTACAACATTGCAAACTATAAATTAAGAACTTTTATATATTACTAGTTGAGGACAGAAGCAGAATGAAACACATTCTCTTTATTCCAACCACAAAAGCAAACTCCACAAAATACCTATGAACAACCCTAATAGAAGGTGGACATGGGTCTGCATGGAGAAAATAATTAATACGCCTCAGAGAGGCTATAAGTGTGGCGCTCTACTGTGTCCCGGAGAAACAAAACAAGATATTTAGAAAATAATCTTCCAGATTTAACTCAATTTAAAACAAATTCATCAGGCTCGGTGGCTCAGCCTGTAATCCGCACTTTGGGAGGCTGAGGTGAGTGGATTGCCTGAGCCTGCGGGTTCGAGACCCACCTGGGCAACTTGGCGAGACCTCATCTCCACAATAAATAAATAAATAAATAATTAGCTGGGTAGTTCCAGCTACTTGGAAGGCTGAAGCAGAGGGATCGCCAGAGACCAGCAGGTCGAGGTTGCGGTGGCCGGGAGCGGCCACTGCACTCCAGTTTGGGTGACAGAGTGAGACTCCAACTCAAAAAAAAAAAAAATTTTCAACAAGGTAATTTCTTTTTACAATTTGAATTTAGAGGCCGGGCACAGTGGCTCATGCCTATAATCCCAGCACTTTGGGAGGCCAAGGTGAGAGGATTGCCTGAGCCCACGAGTTCAAGACCAGCCTGGGCAACTTGACAAGACCTCATCTCACAATAGATTAAAAGAAGGAGCCGGGCGTGGTGTCATACTCCTGTAGTTCCAGCTACTTGGAATGCTGAGGCAGAAGGATCACTTGAGTTCAGCAGGTTGAGGCTGCGGTGGCCATGAACTTGCCACTGCACTCCAACCTGGGTGACAGAGTGAGACTCCGACTCAAAAAAGAATTTGAATATAGAGTAATCTAAAAAATAATTTCCCCTTAATTTTCTACAAAAACATATACATTTTTATAATCAGAGATTAACTTTCTCAAAATTGGCCAACTCTTTCTTTACCTTTTTTCTGTCACTTGGTTTGCCTGTTAATCTGAGAAAGTGGGATGGAATTTACATGTTGAATTTTCCTTCTGGCCACATAAATGTGGCAGGGAGTCTTTCAAGTACTATCGGAGGCCACTCAGGCAAACCTCATCAGCTCTTAAGAGATCTTGGCCCCAGAAGAGTGCATTCCCCCACCCCACCAGAGGTGATAGGTGTTGCCTTACATAAATGCTACCCCAAACAAATTCACAGAATATGACCTGAGCATCACCTTATCCAACTAGTGTCAAAGGGGGAGGGCAGTTCTCCACCCCACTTTCTGACCTATGGGTTGGGGACATGTCCCTGGATGTGTTTACCAGTACAGTGAGAGATGGGAGTAACAGGAGTTTTGACAGAGCCCAGCTCCATCCTGGTGGGGTCACTGGATGCTACTTCTAGAGGCAGCTGCCACAGAACTCAGCTTTGAAATGATGGCCAACAGTAGCTAATAATAAACTAGTAACTTGGCCCAGAGCAGAAGGAAGGCGGCATTGGTTGATGGGCCACCCTCCTTCTCAAGGATGTGTTATAAAAGCTCTGCATTTCCACAGAATCGTCCTCCCCAGTTGACCCGAGGGTCACCATGGCTGCCCTTGGCATCACCGTGGCCCTGCTGGCGTGGGTGGCTATCCTCCTGCTGGTGTCCATCTGGAAGCAGGTCCACAGCAGCTGGAACCTGCCCCCAGGACCCTTCCCACTTCCCATCATTGGGAATATTTACCAGTTGGACTTGAAGAATATTCCCAAATCCTTCACCCGGGTAAGAAAACTATTGTTGATTTTAGGGAGAATAATTTAGAAATTAGAGCTAATATGTGTGTCTTCAACTCACTACGACAAATTGCTATTCAATGCCAGCCTGCTATGAATTTACTGAATTCACAGTAGCGACCTGGAGTGACACTCAAAATACATCGCCAGCGGTACCGCTTGGGCCCGAAGCCTTCAGCATGGGCCCCAGTCAGGCAGGCCTTGGAAGGCCCAGCCTGCGTCTTGTTGTGGTCACCGGGAGGCCAGGACAGCCGGTGTGGCTTCTCCCGTGGGGAAGCCGGGATGGCTTGGCAACCAGATGCCCGCCTGCTGTTGTCAGCCTGTTTGCCAAGACAGAGGCTGAAAAACGCAGTGTGGGCCATTTTGTGTGTGCCGATGCCGCCCGCTACGGCTATTGAGAACGCCGAATGGGCGAACAAGCCTAGACATTAAATGAACTGATAAAAAGCACGCGTGAGCCCGTGTGACCGACGTGCGCAGTGCACCGCGTGGGCGGGCTGGGTGCTGGCTCCCGGTCAGCCTGCAGCGCCCCAGGACCCGAGCCTAGGGTCGAGAAGCCAGGCTTGATTATGGGGTGATGGGGGGCACGGGTGTTGCCAGGGCGGCCTTGGGGGAGGGCTGGGCGGCGCAAAGTCCCCGAGTCGACCCTGTCCAGCGGCAGGAGCGCGGTGCTGGAGCGCCGCGGTGCGCCCTTGCGCGTGCAGCAGACGCCGCCGCCTCCCGTGGGGACAGAGACGGCATTTTCCCCCGTCAACAGCGGCCGCGAGCAGGCTGGGGGCGCGGCGTAGGCACTGCCGCCCCCGTGCCCAGTCGCGGCCTCACTCTGCGCCTCCCGCTGGCAGCTGGCCGAGCGCTTTGGGCCGGTGTTCACGCTGTACCTGGGCTCGCGGCGCACCGTGGTGCTGCACGGCTACGAGGCGGTGCGCGAAGCGCTGCTGGACCGCAGGAACGACTTCTCCGGCCGCGGCGAGATCGCCGTGTTCCACGCGCACAAGGACAGGGGTGAGTCCGCGTCCCCGGCGAGGATCGGGCCGGGCGCAACGCCCCCAGGACGGCGGCGGGGGCGGGTCATGGAGGCACTGGCCAGGCCTCAACGGCAATAGTGACAACGTCCGAAGAAGACCGAAGAGGGCGGGCGGGGCCCACGCTCTGACCAGCGGGACAGACGCGTGTGGTCTGTAGAGAGACAGGCAGAGGGGCTGCTTCTGAGCGTGACTTCAGCCCCCACTGCCAGCCTCCCGGGGTCGCAGTCTCCTCGAGGGTCTTCCCGCCCACCCTCGCCGCCTCGGGGCTTCAGCCACCAAGGTCCCTCACCCGCGATGGGGCAGCAAAACCGGCCCCCGGCGCTCGTGGGCGGGCTTCGGAGCTTTCCTCGGCTGCAGCGGGTGGTCTCCAGAGAGGGAGCCCGACGGCCCCCGGGGGCAGATGCTCTAAGAGCCGCAAGGGTGAAGACGAGACCCTTGGTCCCCTCCGGCCCCACTACTGTCCCTCCTCCACACCTCCTGTCTGTCTCTGAGTTCGGCCTTCCAGAAAAGAGCCTGTTCCCTCCCTCAGGGAAGAGGGCTGGGGGCTGAGATCTGGTGGTCCTCCCCTGAGCGTTTTCCCAGTCTCCTGACTCAGACCCAGCTCAGTGGGGCTGCCCCTGCCTCCTCCTGTTCTCAGACCTTGCCAGGTGAGCTTTTCCTCCTGCCTCTCTGTCACTTCCGGGGGGCGGGTTAAAGCAGATTAGAAAGAAAGAAACACGGTGTCCCATGTGGAAGCCCTAGTTCTTCCTGAGTCAACTCTGGTGGTGGATCCTGGAAAACCTTTACCCATGTTATGTGGAATTTTCACGCTGGTGATTCGCGGCTGTGTGTGGTTTTCCTGTCTACATTTCTGAGGTCATAATGTATAACAACCAGTGACATTGGATTTTCCCTCTTCTACATTGTGGGTTTGTTTTTAATTCTTTGGGGTTGCCAGAGTGAAATTAACCACCTCAGTCCTTGTCGTTAACACAAGGAGGAGGATTCTCCCGGACCAAGGGTCCTGTGGTCAAGGAGCTCAATTCTGGCTCAGGGAAGCCCGTAGCTGCCACCCATGAGTCCAAGGCACAGCCCTGAAGCAAGCCAGGCAGGGGCCAGAATTCACATCTCCACAGATTGGGCTAAAGGGGGGGCTCCAAAGTCTTATTTTTATATAACCCACAAGGCCCAGACAGACACTGAAAATCAGCCAGACCCTGGACCCAGGATGCATCTGGTCCTCCAGGATAATGATGTGAATGCTTGTTATTAGGATAACATTGGGCACAAGCTTTGTGATTAGGTGCTAAGGGGATGGTCCACATAGTTTCAGAAAACCATGAAACTGAGAAAACTATTTCTCCACCCAGATTTTTAACCTGGTGAACGGCCCCCTAAATGGGTCACTTCCACTCAACATGACCCCGCCCATGCTCATGCGGTCATGTCTGCTCCTCTGCCCTGCTTGCCTTCTAGGGCATTGGTCCTTCCTCCCAACTTTTCAGGATGAAATCCAAACCCTCAGTCCGACCTGCATCCACGCCCCCCACCTCACTCATCCGACCCCGCCCCTTTGCCAGTCAGCCTTCTTTCTGGAACATGTAATCACGTGTCCCTTGGGTGCTTTCTCAGTGTTCCACGGGTGCCTCCCACGAGTGACTCGGCAGTTCCTGTGGGAGGGGCTGTGAGGCTCTAGGACACAACTGTTTCCCCTTGTCTGTCGAAGCTCGGAGCCTGGTAGGGTGTCTTACACCCAGGAGGTGCCCAAAATGTGTGTCGAACAGTGATGGTGGTTGAGAGGGAGACAGGGCTGAGAGTGACGGGGAGGAGCCAACGAACCAGGCAGGGATGACTCAGAGACACCCGTCTGGGGGGCAAGTGGAACAGCCTCATCGTGAACTGAGGAAGGGTGGAAATACACGAACGTTTTTAAAGAGTATAAGACTTGGTTTAGGTTTGCTGATTCCAGATGTGTTCGTGCTCCCAGGAGGATCCAGAGGCAAAACCCCGGGGGCAGAGACAGGGCCGAGCCAGACTTGGACAGCTCAGAAGCACCTAGAAGGGAAAAATGCTCAGTTTGCCCAACTTTGATGGGGCCCGCACCGTTAGGGAGTTGTGTGACCAGTGAGATTCCATTTAAAAACTTATAGCAGGCTGGGCGTGGCGACTCACACCTGTAATCTCAGCACTCTGGGAGGCCTGGGGGAAGGATTGCTTGAGCTTAGGAGTTTGAGACCAGCCTGGGCAACGTAGCGAGAACGCATCTCTACAAAAAATTAGCCAAGTCCCAGCTACACAGGAGGTTGAGGTGAGAGCATCTCCTGAGCCCAGGAGGTCAAGGCTGCAGTGAGCCATGATCGTGCCACTGCACTCCCACCTGGGTGACAGAGGGAGACTCCAACTCAAAAATAAAAAATAAAATAAAAAATTTAAAAAGAAAATTGCTGTGAAGCCAGAAAGCTGCTAGTTGTGGAGTTTGTAACATGAGAGTTAAAAATCCATGAGTGTCCACATGTGGTTTTATTTAACATGGAAAACACTCGGCAGAAAATAGAAAAGAGAAGGTGAATTGACAGCGTGGAGAAGAAAGCACCCGGAAAGGTTAAATGGGATGGAAAAAGCACAGCACAGACTGCAAGGACCCTGAGAAAGGCTTCTCCCCAAAACCCTACCAGCAGCCAGTGCTGGCTCCCATGCTCTCTGCCCTACGACTTCCTTGCACACCGGGGAGTCCCGCCCAGCACCACAAGGCCTGTCAGGGCTGCTTCCCACCCCAGCCCTGTTTGTCCCCAAACTAGGTGCTTGGAGTAACCCTCTGCGGGTCTTTCTTCCTTAGGAATTATTTTCAATAACGGACCCACCTGGAAGGACGTTCGGCGGTTTTCCCTGACCAACCTCCGAGACTACGGGATGGGGAAGCGGGGCAATGAAGAGCGGATCCAGAGGGAGGCCCCCTACCTGCTGGAGGCGCTCCGGAAGACCCAGGGTGCGTACCCACCACCTGGCAGGACCCCGTCCTCCTGCAGCCGGGGGAGGGGGGGCGCTGGCCAACTTGAGACGACATCTGAACAACCCAGAAGCAGTTGGCAGCTACAGGGACCCACAGACACGAAGAGGGTGGTGTTAGACCAGAGCTGCATTTCACAGCTTGAGTTTTCAGCGGCACATTTCGCGGGGGAGGGGAAGGGGGGGACAAGAGTAGCCGTCGAGTGCATGACAGTTGTATCTTTTTTTTTTTGAGTTGGAATTTCACTGTCGCCCAGACTGGAGTGCAGTGGCCGCTCCCGGCCACCGCAGCCTCAACCTGCTGGGCTCCGGCGATCCTTCCGCCTCAGCCTTCGGAGTAGCCGGAATTACAGGCGCGCTACCACGCCCGGCTGATCTTTTGATTTATTGTAGAGATGAGGTCTCGCCTGCCCGGGCAGATCTCGAACCCGCGGGCTCAGGCAATCCACTCACCTCAGCCTTCCAAAGGCACGGGATTACAGGCTGAGCCACCGAGACCGGCTGACTGTTGTATCTTAAGCAATGTCAAAAGGTAAAGAAACCCAAGTAGGCTCAAGAATTCACTGTCTTTTGGGCGTTACCACGGTTTTAGTGTGTCTTCTCAGGTGAGTGTTAGCAGGAAGCTGAGTGCTTGGTGAGAGCCCCTTCTCAACCGCCCACTGATGGTTCTGACTCACCTGTTTTTCAGGCCAGCCCTTCGACCCCACCTTTGTCATTGGTTGTGCACCCTGCAACGTCATAGCTGACATCCTCTTCCGCAAGCATTTTAACTACAATGATAAGAAGTGTCTGAGGCTGATGAGTTTGTTTAATGAGAACTTCTATCTGCTCAGTACCCCCTGGCTCCAGGTAAGGCCGTTTTTTGTTTTCATGAATCCTCAACTGTGGAGTTCACATTAGAAGAAGGAGAAGGAAAATCCAGGCCACATGGAATAGATAGGCCTGCAAAAGCCAGAGAGTGGAGCATTTCAGGGGGTGTTTGACTCGACAGCCCAAATCGCCCTGTATATCCCCCTTTCTTAACCTCAGGATTAAGCCATCCTTGTGCATTTGCACCACAGAATGGGTACACTGTCCAGGAAGGTGGTACTCAAGAAAGACACTGTGGACCCAGAGTCATACAATGGTGACCCCAATAATACAGTAATGACAGCCACAAATTCAAGTTTGGGGAAAGTTGTCAGCCCAGCACACACAATCATGCTGCATCCAGAAAAAAAAGTAGGAAAATGTGTTTTTCTCTTTCTCTCTCTAGTTTTACAATAATTTTCCGAGCTATCTATACTACCTGCCTGGAAGCCATAGAAAAGTAATGAAAAATGTGTCTGAAATAAAAGACTATGTCGCGGAAATAGTGAAGGAGCACCACCAGTTGCTGGACCCCGGCTGCCCCCAGGACCTCACCGACAGCCTGCTTGTGGAGATGGAGAAGGTATCAAGGCCTCTATGTGAGACAGGCTTGCTGGGGTGGGTAGGCCCGTGCCTTTTCAGATTTCTGTTATAATCTGCACTTGCTGGTTTTTATACTGCCTGTAGCAGCTACATTGTGCTGCTCTTAGTTTCACACACGTGTACAAACGCGCGCGCGCGCGCGCACACACACACACACACACACACACACACACACACACACACACTTTGGCATGACTGTTGCACTCTACTGCGGGGGAGACATGGTCAACCCGCTAGTCCACCAAGCCTGGGTGGGTGGTCCTCAACTTTCCCCAGGCCCCTTCCTCCACTGACTTTGCAAATAGCCTTTCGTGAGCCTTCCTGATAGGCATGTGTTCCCCAGTTGTGCACAATGTCCAGGGGTCCCAGTTTCATCGACCTGCAGCCCCTCGGGATCCCCGCTCCAGGCCCAGATGAATGAAGCCTTTGTGTCCTTGTCTTTTCCTTTCAGTGTGTGAGTGTCAGTGTGTGAATGCCACACTGACTTCCCTTGGACAAGAGGTTATCTGAGAATTCCCACCGTCAGTTCAACCTCCCACTGTCCCTTCCAGGCCCAGCCCACACTAGACCATGGATCAGGAAGGGTCAGCAGACCTCTCAGCTCAGCCCTGAGATGTGACTCAGATCAGGGAGCATCACAGCCTCCTCCAGGATGGCCTTTGTGCCGCTGAGAGAGACAGAGCTGCAAGGCCTGGGGGAGCAGCCCCACCCATCCGGCCCTCGGTGGCTTTTCTGGGAACCTCAGTTTCTCCGTCTGGAAGGTGGATGTAACCACATCCCACACAGCTCCAAGTCCCGGCTCCACTGGGAGAGACACTGTCTCTTCTGTGTTCCTGTGGCTCTGAGAGGTGACCGGGTTCTCTTTTCGCTGTAGGGAGACATGTAGCCCTTTCCTGTCTGCCGGAGGCTTCCTCTTATCGAGGCCCTGTCTGTGTCTGACTTCCCAGGAAAAGCACAGCACTGAGCCCTTGTACACATCGGACGGTATCACGGTGACCTTGGCTGACCTGTTCTTTGCGGGAACAGAGACCACCAGCACCACTCTGAGATATGGGCTCCTGATTCTCATGAAATACCCTGAGATCGAAGGTATGCAGGTGACGAGCAGGACACCATGTGTGCAGCTTCCTCTCCCGGGATGGTCAGCCATGCACATTTTAGGATTCAGCTTTCCATCTATAGCTGCTGCTCGGCCTTGGGGTGACCTGACAAGATTGTTGGATGAATTGCTTTGAGGGCAGACATTATTGTCCATGCTGGGCACCTGGTACCCTTGTGCACTGGTTGGTCCACACCCCACTGAGAGGTGGGGTTTATTTTTTATTTATTTATTTATTTATTTTTGAATTGGAGTCTCACTCTGTCACCCAGACTGGAGTGCAGTGGCACACTCATGGCCACCGCAGCCTCCACCTGCTGGGCTCCAGCGATCCTTCCACCTCAACCTTCCAAGTAGCTGGAACTACAGGCATGCACCACCATGCCCCGCTAGTCTTTCCTTTTTCAATCACATAGGAATGTGAAGGATGAAGAAGCCAAGGGGTTGGGGAGGAAACACTGCGTTTGCAGGAGTTATAAGAGAACTTTGACCACTCCGCACTGAAGGAACCATGTACTCAAAACATGTTTTAAATTATTCATGAGGAATTTCCAATATAGACAAAAATAAAATGAATATAATTGACACCTACACATCTATTGCCAAATTTAACAAGTGTTAACATTTTATGATATTTGCTTCAGAGCTCTTAGGAAGAAATTGCATTGCATGCCAGACAAAGTCCCACCGCCTCACACCTTCCCCCTTCCTCCCCAGAGCTGGTTCCAGTATTTCTGTGTCTCATTGTTAAACCCAAATTTCAGAATCTGAGAGACCAACAAAGAGCCAGCTCTGATGCAAACACACAAGGGTCTTTATTCAGGCTCGAGTCTGGGCTCACGCCCAAAGCAACAGCTTCAGGGACGAGAGCCCCGATCCAGCATGGCAAGCAGTTTTTATACATCATTACAGAGGGCGGGGAAAGAACTTTAAACTTGTTTTTACATGATAGGTTAATTTCTCCTAATGGGTACGGGGGCACTTGGGATTGGTCTGGTCCGCTCAGCTACCTGTGATTATTGGGGGAGCTGCTAAATGAGCAGAGTGGAATGTCAGATAAGCTAGGTTTAGCAAGCAGGCAGGCTAAGCAAAGGAATGTCCGGGAGGGGTTTATTACTTGACATTCACATACTGCTAGCCGCAGTTGCGGAAGCAATTGGTTATTTTATGAGACAAACAAAAATTAAGCTTAACAAAATTCTAAGTACAAACACTGCAAACAAATACAGTGAACGTGGGGTAGGAATTCATATAGTAATAGTTCTCTTAGAGTGTTTTTGTTTTTTTTTTAATCTCTTGGGTCTCTCATCATCACTATGCATGTTCATGTTAACTGTTAACATTCAACAGTTACTAAGCATCAGCATTCAAGTCATATTATTATTGTATATGTGTTCCTATTTTATCTGGGTTTCATGCTGTATGTAAAGATTTGCAGTTTGTTTTTTCACTCAGCCAAATTGAAGTTCTGTAGGAAATCTCAGTGCAGCAAGGCTAGGCAACTTGCCCAAGAGCACTGTGACCTTTGTCAGAAAGAGAGGGACTTCCAGACTTCAAGTAAACAATTTGCATTTGATTCCATTGTCATCCCCCTTCATACTTCTTAGAAGCATGCCAGAAACCAGCCAGGGGTAAAACGTTAATGCAAAGATTTCCTTTACAAAAGACATTTCCGAGACCCATTTGTTATTCTCTGTTCCTGACGTGAAGAGAAGAACTGGATAAGCCATCATCAGCTAAGACAATGGATACCAAAACATTCTGTAGTCCATAAATAATCTCACAGAGCTTAGCTCTTACTAACATTTGTGAAGAATTTTCCAATAATTCAAAGGACCTAGAGCACCATAAGCACTGCTTAGAACGCTCCATAAACATCTTCTGGATGGACGGATGGATGGACGGACGGACTGATAAATGGATGGACAGACGGATGGATGGATGGATGGACAGACTGACAGACAGACCAATGGACAAGTGATGGGTGGATGGGTGGGTGGGTGGATGGACAAGTGATTGGATAGATGGGGGTGGATGCTGGGTGGATGTTCAACTAGCCTGGAGACAATCCTTTAAATTTATCCCATTCATGTCTTGGCAGAAAAACTTCATGAAGAAATCGACAGGGTGATTGGGCCAAGCAGAATCCCTGCCATCAAGGACAGGCTAGAGATGCCCTACATGGATGCTGTAGTGCATGAGATTCAGCGGTTTATCAACCTCGTGCCCTCCAACCTGCCCCATGAAGCAGTCCAAGACACCACGTTCAGAGGATATGTCATCCCCAAGGTCAGACGTGAACCTGAAGTTCACAGCATGAACACCAGCCTATCAGCTCGTTGCTTCACCTGTCAGGGAATAGGATGGGGTGGCCCAACAATCCCTCTTTGGCAGGTGGGGCTGAATTGAAGGCCTGGACCAGCATTCCTACCAGAGTGCTGCTTCTCCAGTAGTACTGACACAGACCTGGTGACCACAGAAATGGAAGAAGTCTGGAAAAGTGCCTCCGTGCATAGTTCTTGGGATTTGTCGTAAATTCTAATGCCAGGAATAAACAACAGTTACAGCAAGTCTCAGAGTTAATCTTGGGAAAAGATTTGGACTGTTATCTTTGTTTAGACCTTACCCCTGACTACTTTCTATCTAGTCCTTAACTAAGCAAATTCCCCAACTAGAAATGCACTGTCCTGAATAATGCGAAATTCAAAACGACCTTCTTCACTGTGGGCTTCTAGGTGAAAGCCCGTGCTCTGTTCATTTGACTGACAGTCTTTGTTTCTTCTAGGGCACAGTCGTAATTCCAACACTGGACTCCCTTTTGTTTGACGAAAAAGAATTCCCTGATCCAGAGAAGTTTAATCCAGGACACTTTCTGAATGAAAATGGGAAGTTCAAGTACAGTGACTATTTCAAGCCATTTTCCACAGGTAAGAACGATCAGAGGTTGTGATGTTTTTCAGTGGGTGGAGAGGGGTAAGTCCCGCCTCCTCCCACCTGCTCCTTCTCTGCTGTCTCACTGTTAATAGTCGTGTCTCTGCAACTCCCTTGTGTCTCATCAATGCCATTGTTACTTCTAGGAAAACGAGTGTGTGTTGGAGAAGGCCTGGCTCGCATGGAATTGTTTCTCTTCTTGTCTGCCATTTTGCAGCATTTTAATTTAAAGCCTCTTGTTGATCCCAAGGACATAGACCTCAGCCCTATGACGATTGGGTTTGGCAACATCCCACCACATTACAAACTCTGTGTCATTCCCCGGTCATGAGTCTAAGGAAGACATGCCCTGAAGCCCCATCTCCTTGAGTGTAGCGCTGGAGACTTCCCAGTGCACCCTCAGGGCCTCCCAGGAGACTCTCGCTGCTGCCTTCCCAAGGTCAGGGATCCATATGGAGCAATTAGGCCAGAGATGAAGCTTTCCATTGTTACAGTGTTCCGACAGAATTGGAAAGTAAATTCCAAAAGAGATTCTGTTAAGCTAATCAAATCAAACTGAGTTAGTTCGCAACTATGCCAGAGTTCCTACAACCATGGCAATTAAGAATCTGTCATTGTAAGTCAAACCCACCTCTTCTGAAAAAAGTAGAACGATCCAGTCACCGGCGTCAATATCTGTCATAAAGGACTGAGAACAAAAATGAAATAGGGACACAATTTTGAAGGTTGAAACAGGGAGAAATGATATGGTTTGGACAGGATGTATTAGACTTATTGAAAATGTATACTCTCCCATTTTGCCTCTGGATGTAGTCATTCCTTTGGCCTCACTATGAGCATTACTCTGTGTTCTATTATAGGGTTAATATATGTATGAAAAGTCAATACAGTCATCTGTTATTATCTATGATTAAAATGTGATTTTGTATCTGGAAGGAGAAATTCTAAGTTTATGGAGACCCTTGCATGGATGAAACAAAATGAACATAGCATGAAATCTTCTCAGTAAACTCAATGTCATGTGAAACAGAAGAAGAATTTGTAGCAAACACCCTGTCCACACCCAGCTGGCAAATATCAGCAAGTCCTCTGTATGCACAATCTTTGTCCCCCAGGCCTCTCTCTGTAATATGGGGTGGGTAGTCACTCAGTATCAGGACTGAGTAGCTAAGGCACGCACAACTTTCTCAACAGGTTTCAGCACACTGGTTGTTCGACGTAAATATTCCTTTATAACGCGAATGACATTGTATTTGTTGGAGCATCTTCCAATTTCTTTCTGACTCTGACCCTCCTGCTTCCCTCTTAGAAGGATTTCAGTGGGCCCACCAGGATAAATCAGGATAAGCTCCCCTAAGATCCTAAATTTAATCACATAGTCAGAGTTCCTTGGCATTCGGATGTCGATGCTTTGGAGGGACATTGTTCTACTGACCACCCACTCCAGCTCATTCACCTTGGGGCATGACTGAAAGCCAAAGTTAACAGACAGGGTGCTCAGTAGACTGAAGGGTCAGCTGTCCCACGGAAAGACCTCTGTCTTACCATCACACCCCCCCACAGTGGCAAGACTGCTTCCAGCAGAAAAACGTACAAACGTGTCTTTTAATTTTGTTTGGGGAACAGGTCTCAATTTGAGAGAATATCCTAGAATTCCAAAATACCCATCAGCGACAGGAAAATATTGGGAGGAGTGTGAAGGCCCTTTGAGGGTTATTTAACTGATCATAGGGCCATTTGACTGCTAAGTGTCTAGGCTGACATCCTGGTCAGCAAAGTAGAAAACCACTCATCCAGCAGTCTTCCAAGACTCAGCTATTCCAGGTCCTGCAATCTCCTCCAGGGTGAGCACTGATCCAGAAGTGACATCACTGGAAAGTTAGTTCTGCTTTTAAGAAATCCTGTAGAGATCTGAACCACATTTTGCAAAATCAGAAGAGAAAGGGTCAACGAGAGTGGGATGGATAAAGTTTAGTCCTTGAGAAGTGGTCAGAGAATTAGGGTGGGAGGTTCTGCTCATCTCCCAGCAGATTATATTCAAATCCTGTCTCCAGCCCAGACTCTGTCTTCAGCTCCAGGTGGCAGATGGGTATCTCCACTTGCATCAGCTGCCAGGGAGCAAGATGGGTGCCCCTACAGCATTTCACTGGTGTTCATACTCCCCCCAGTTACTCAGAAAGATCTCTCCTCTTACCACCTACGACTGATGATGTTGCAACCCCATAATTACCCCAGGCAGCTCGTCCTCATCGGTCACCAGGCCCTTGTTGCTCCTGGGCAGCCCATGACAAAATCCATAAGGGATCTCTCTGGACAGCAGCATCATGTAGTAGAAAGAGCCAAAGTGTTAGGGCCAGCCAAGCGAGTACCTGAGCGTCCCTCTTTTAGATGAGGATCATGACCCAGAGCACAGGCTTTAATGGGAATAAGAGAGCTACAATGCCTGGTCAAAGAAGGTGACTCTGTGCTCTCCAGAAATTGATATTGCATACTGCTATAAAATTTACTTTCCTGAAGTGCAATTCAGGCCAGTCATTCCCCTAAACAAAGATCTTTTCAAATACTTTAGTGACTTCAGAATAAAACTCGGCACTTTGGGCAATGTTTAAAGACTCCCATACCCAACACCAGCCCATTTCCCTAAGGGTTTTTTCTTTTTTTGTTAGTTTTATTGAAGTGTGATAGATACACAATCAAATTTATCAGTATTAATTATGTAATATCAGCCTGGCACAGTGGCTCATGCCCATAATCACAGCACTTTGGAAGGCTGGAGTGAGCCATGATCATGCCACTTCACTCTAGCCTAGGTAACAGAATAAGACCCTGACACAAAAAGAATAAATAAATAAATATAAAAATAAGTAAATAAATATGTGATTGATAAAGTTTCATGTACATACAATCATGAAGACACCACCACCGTCAAGCCATAGAAGAATATTCGCTTCCTGCTCCTTTGTGGTCAATGCACTGCCCAATAGTCAGGCCTTGACATCAGTCAAACGCATGTCCCGGAAGTGTCACCTTTTCCAGAATGTTCTATAAATAGAGTCACACACTATTTAGTCTTCGGTGTATAAATTATTTAATTTACCACCATCCTTTTGAGAATGTGCTGTGTGAATTAATATTGCATTTGTATGAGTATACCATAATTTTTATGACAGTTGGATCCTTTTTAATTTTTATCAATTGTGAATTAAGAAAATGCATAGGAATAAAGTTGTTGGGTCATGTGGAAAGTGTGTGTTTAATTTTCAAGAATTGTGCTTGCAGCCAGGCACGGTGGCTCACTCCTGTAATCCCAGCACTTTGGGAGACCGAGGTGAGAGGACTGTATGAGCCCGTGGTTTTGAGACCAGCCTGGCCAACATGGTGAAACCTCATCTCTACAATAAATTTTTTAAAAATTAGCCAGGCATAGTAGTGTACTCCTGTAGTTCTGGCTACTTGGAAGGCTGAGATGGAAGGATCGCCTGAGCCCAGCAGGTGGAGGCTGTGGTGGCTGTGAGTATGTCACTGCACTCCAGCCTGGGTGATGGAGTGATACTCTGACTAAAAAAAAAGAAAGAAAGAAAGAGATTGGCAGTAGCGGGACACTGCAGAGGAGGAGAGTGCATATAGCATCGATAAGGGTGCCTGATCTCAAGACTGGTGAAGTGGGAACCAAAGGGAGACCCAAACTTTACCTGTATGATGACCAATTGTAATCCTGAATTGTGCCCCACATCTTTAAATTAAGAAATAAGAGAATTTTGCATTCCTATCAGCAACAAACATTATTCTTCTTTTCAATTTTAGTGGTTCTAGTAGAAGCATAGTAGAATCTCATTGTGGTGTTGATTTGCATTTCCTTAATGACAAATGATGTTGAACATCTTTCCATGTGGTTATTCACTATCCATATGCTTTCTTTGGTGAAATGTCTGACAATTCTTTTGCCCTTTTTGTGAGTCAGGGTCTCATTCTGCCACCCAGAGTGCAGTGGCATGATCACAGCTCACTGCAGCTTTGGCTTCCTGGGCTCGTGTAATCCTTCCACCTCAGCCTCACGAGTAGCTGGGACTACAGGTATGTGCTGGTTTCAAACACTTGGGTTCAAGAAATCCTCCCACCTCAGGCTCTCAAAATACTGGGATCACAGGTGTGAGCCCCTGTTCCTAGTCTTCATTTGCCCATTTTTACTAAGTATTTCTGTCTTCTTGTTTTTCTTATGATAGAATCAAATCTTTGTCAGATACAGTTTTTTGCATTTTCTCTTGTCATTTTATTTTCTTAAGTGTATTATGGAGAGAAAAAGATTTTAATGCTAAAGAAGTTCAACTTATCATAATTTTTTTATTCTGTAGTTCATTCTTCTCTATTTCCTATAAGAAATTTTGCCGGGAGCAGTAGCTCACGCCTGTAATCCCAGCACTTGGAAGGCAGAGGCGAGAGGATTGCCCGAGCCCACGGGTTTGAGACCAGCCTGGGCAGCATGGCGAGAACTCATTGCTACACTAAATCAAAATAAATTAGCCAGGCATGGTGGTGCATGCCTATAGTTCCAGCTACTTGGAAGGCTGAAGCAGAAGGATGGCCTGACCCCGGCAGGTCGAGGCTGCAATAGCTGAGTTTACCATTGCTCTCCAGCCTGGGTGACCGAGTGAGAATCCAATTTTAAAAAAATAATAACTTTTTGCATAATTCAAGTTTATTAAGATTTTCTCCTATATTTTATTCTAGAAATTTTGTAACTTCGCCTTATACTCAAGTCTATTATTTATTTCAAGCTTTCAAGTTGTTTGTAGTAAGTGTCCCTCAAACCTGTTTCTTTTTAAAAATATGATTATTTAAATGTTCCAAAACCATTTGTTGAAATGATCATCTTTCTCCATTTAATTGCCTTGGCATTTTGCCAAACATCAGTTAGTCATGTACATTGGCTATTTCTGGACTCTATATTTGATTCCATTGATCTAGTTCTCTATTGTGACACTAGTGTCGATGGAAATGCTGGTTCAGGATTCACTGGTTATTTGTGAACAAAGAACTGGACATGCCAGACTTAGGACAGCAAGGCAGAGTTTTATTACAAGCAAGTAAAGCAAAGCAGAGATTTGTTGTTGTTGTTGTTTTGTTTTGCTTTGTTTTTTGAGTCGGAGTCTCACTCTGTCGCCCAGGCTGGAGTGCTGTGGTGCACTCACGGCCACCGCAGCCTTGACCTGCAGGGCTCAGGTGATCCTTTCACCTCAGCCTTCCAAGTAGTTGGAACCACAGGTATGTGCCACTATGTCAACTGGAAAAGATAAACATTCCAATAGAAAAGTGGGCAAATAACAGTTCTAAAGTAAATACAAATAGCTAATATACCTAAAAATATTAATTTTGTTGATAACTAAATAAATGCAAATTAAAACGAGGATGCAGCCAGTCTGGACTGAAAAGCAGGAGTTTTCCCTGATGAGATGTGGAAGACAAAGGAACTCCATCATGGCTTTTAATTTTTTTTCCTGGGAATTTCTTTTTTTAAATTTTATTTTATTATAAAGATGTGGGGTACAATTCAGGGTTAGGTATACAAACGTTGACCATGCAGGTACCCTTGTTGATGAGGTGCACCCCTCCCTCCCCTAGCAGTTTCCCTCAACTGCCAGTTCTACCCTCCCTCCCCCGGCAGTTTCACACTACTGCCGATCCCTTTCTTATAGTATTATAATTGTTCAAGGTTCGCTTATGAGTGAGAGCATATGGTACTCGGTTCTTTGTTGTGGTAGATCACTGAGTATGATTGACTCTAAATCCATTCAAGTTGCTGTGAAGTCCATGTTTGTCCTTCTTTATGACTGCACAATATTCCATTGCATATATGTACCACTTTTTTTAAATCCAGTCCAGCTTCGATGGGCAGCATGGTTGGTTCCATGTTTTTGCTATTGTGAATAGAGCTGCAACAAGCATACGTGAGCAGGTATCTTTTTTGCACAATGATTTGAGTACTTCCGGGTATATTCCCAATAGGGAAATTGCTGGGTCATATGGAAGGTCAATTTCTAGTTCTTTCATAAATTGCTACACTGTCTTCCAAAGAGGTTGCACTAGTTTGCATTCCCACCAGCAGTGTAGAAGCGTTCTTTTTTCTCCACATCCTCACCAGCA
>NW_007250741.1:70450-95860 GCF_000164805.1 Carlito syrichta
TTTATTTTTTATCAGTATTTTTTATTTTGATATTGTGGGGTACAGTTAAGGATTAGGTATACAAATATGCTTCATTTAGGTCCCCTTGTTGATAACAGGTGTCTCCCCGTCCCCAGACAGATGTTTACTACCATTAGTCCTACCCCTCTCCCCATAGTTTCCCCCACCACTGTCAGTCATTTTCTTATGGTAGTGCGTTGGATGATCAAGGTCTACTATATGAGTGAGAACATGTGATACTCAGATCTTTGTTTCTGTGAGAGGTCACTCAGTATTATAGACTCTAGTTTCATCCAGGTTGCTGCGAAATTCATAATTTTGTTCTTTTTTATGGCTGCATAGTATTCCATCGTGTATATGTACCACATTTTTAAAATTCAGTCCTCTTTTGATGGACAGCGTGGTTGGTTCCAGGTTCTTGCTATTGTGAACAATGCTGCGATACACATTCGTGTGCAGGTATCTTTTTTATGGAGTGATTTGAGTTCTTCAGGGTATCTTCCCAGTAGGGGGATTGCAGGGTCATATGGGAGGTTGATGTTCAGAGCTTTTAGAAATCGCCACACTGCTTTCCACAGAGGTTGCACTAGTTTACACGCCCACCAACAGTGTAAGAGTGTTCCCTTTTCACCACACCCTCTCCAACAACTATTATTTTTTGAGTTATTGATAATTGCCATTCTGACTGGAGTTAGGTGGTATCTCAGTGTGGTTTTGATTTGCATCTCCCTGATGATTAGTGAGGTTGAGCATTTCTTCATGTGTTTGTTTTGCCCACTTTTTAATGGGGCTATTTGTGTTTCTTTCTTTCAGCATGTTTGAGTTCCTTGTAGATCCTAGATGTTAGGCGTTTGTCAGATATACAGTTGGTAAATATTTTTTCCCATTCTGTGGGCTGTCTCCCTGCTCTCTTGATGGTTTCTTTTACTTTGCAGAAGCTCATCAGTTTGATGAGGTCCCACTTGTTTATCTTGTTTCTTATGGTATGGACACTTAGGGTCCTGATCGGGAATTGGTTGCCAGTTCTAATTTCCATAAGGGTGTCTCCTGCGTTTTCTAAGATTCTTATAGTTGGAGGTTTTATATTTAGGTCTTTGATCCATTTAGCATTAATTTTTGTGTATGGTGATAGGTAGGGGTCCTATTTCAATCTTCTGCATGTGGTCAACCAGTTTTCCCAGCATCATTTACTGAATAGGTTCTTCTCTCCCCAGTGGTTGTTGTTGGAGGCTTTGTCAAAGATTAGTTGGTTGAGAAATTGAGGCTTTACTTCCGGAATCTCTATCCTGTTCCATTAGTCCATATGCCTATTGTTGTACCAATACCAGGCTGTTTTGATTACGATAGGCTTATAGTAAAGTTTTACGTCTGGAAGTGTGATACCTCCTGCTTTGCTTCTTTTGCTAAGAATTGTTTTGGCTATTCATAGTCGTTGATGTTTCCATATAAATTTCTGTTTTGTCATTTCCAGGTCTGAGAAGAATGATGTTGGTAACTTAATGAGTATTGCGTTGAATCTGTAGCTTGCCTTTGGTAAGATGGACATTTTAACAATGTTGATTCTTCCTATCCATGAGCATAGAATATTTTTCCATTTGTTTGTGCCTTCTTGGATTTCTTTGAGCAGCATTTTGTAGTTATCATTGTAAAGGTCTTTCACTTCTCTGGTTAGGAAGATGCCGAGGTATTTCATTTTTTGTGTGTGGCTATTGTGAATGAGATTGTGCTTTTTATTTGGGTCTCTGCCTGCTTGCTATTGGTGTATAGGAATGCAACTGTCTTTTGCACATTTATTTTGTACCCTGAGACTTTACCAAAGTCCTTTATCAGTGCAACAGGCTTTAGACAGCTTCTCTTGGATTTTCAGGGTATAGGATCATATCATCAGCATAGAGGTATAATTTGACTTCTTCTTTTCCTATTTGGATACCCCTGATTTCCTTCTCTTGTCTAATTGCCCGAGCTAGGACTTCCAACACAACATTGAACAAGAGGGGTGAGAGTGAGCAGCCTTGTCTTGTTCCAGCTTTCAGGGGGAAATGCTTCCAGCTTCTGTTCATTTAGCATTATGTTAGCTGTGGGTTTATCATAGATGGCACTTACTATTTTGAGGTCTGTTCCTTCTATGCCTAGATATTTGAGGGTTTTTATCAAGAAGGGATGCTGGATTTTATCAAAAAGCTTTTTCTGCAGCTAATGAGATAATCATGTGGTTCTTGTTTTTACATTTGTTGATGTATTTGACATTTATGGTCTTGCAAGTGTTGAACCAGCCCTGCTTCCTGGGGATGAAGCCTACTTGGTCATGGTGGATGTTTTTTGAGATGTTTTTGGATCTGATTTGCTAGAATCTTGTTGAGGATATTTGCATCTGTGTTCATCAAAGATATTGGCCTGTAGTTCTCTTTTTTTGTTGGACCTTTACCCGGTTTGGGTATTAGTGTGAAGTTAGCTTCATAAAATGATTTGGGGAGAATTCCATCTTTCCCAATTGCATAAAATACTTTCAGTAGGATTGGTATCAGTTCCTCCTTGTATGTTTTGTAGAATTCTGCTGGAAAGCCATCCGGTCCAGAGCTTTTTTGGTAGGTAGTTTTGGTAATGAAAGAGTCAATTTCCTGGGTTGTTATTGGTCTATTTAGTGTCTCAATGTCTTCTTGTTTCAATGTGGGGAGGTTGTGTGATGTCAGAAAATTCTCTTTGTTTCCATATAGGTGTACATAGTAACCTCTGATAATCTTTTGTATTTCTGATTGTGTTTATTTGGGTTTTTTCTCTCTTTTTCTTGGTCATTCTGGCTAAGGGCTCATCAATCTTGTTAATTCTTTCAAAGAACCGGCTTTCTGTTTTGTTGATGTTTTCTATGTTTTTTTTTCCTCTATGTCCCATATTTGGGCTCTTATTTTGGTGATTTGGATTCTTCTGCTAAAGTTGGGGTTTTGGTGATCTTCTCTTTCCAGCTCCTTTAGGTGATTTGTTAGGCTCTCAATTTGTGATCTTTCCATTTTTTTGATGTGTGCTCAAGAGATATAAATTTCCCTCTTAGAACTGTTTTCATGGCATCCCAGAGGTTTTGGTTTATTCATTTTCATTTGTTTCCAGGATTCTTTTAATTTCTGTTTTGATTTCAGTGCTGACCCAGTAGTGTTCAGCATCATGCTGTTAAGTGTCCATGTTTTTAGTGGGCTTTGGGGAAATTTTGTTGATGTTGATATTTATTTTTATTCCACCATGGTCTGAGAAGGTGCGTGGCAACATTTCAACCTTATGGAATTTGTTTATACTTGATTTATGGCCAAGGGTATGCTCAATCTTGGAGTACATTTCATGTGATGATGAGGAGAATGTATCCTCTGTGGTTGTTGGGTGGAATAATCTGTAAGTGTCTATTAAGTCCATTTGGTTGAGTGTCAAGTTTAGGCTCTGGATCTCCTTGTTGATTTTTTGCCTCGATGATCTATCTAAGGCTGTTAGTGGGGTACTCAAGTCCTCTACTATAATAGTGTTAGAGTCAATATCTTTTTTTGGTTTACTTAGTGGTTGCTTTATAAATGCTGGTGCTCCTGTGTTGGGTGCATATATGTTTAGGATGGATATTTCTTGTTGATGGATTGAGTCTTTCATCATTAAGCAGTGTCCTTTTGCATCTTTTAACATTTTTGATAGCTTAAAGGTTGTTTTGTCTGATATTAAGAGCATGACTCCTGCCTTCTTTTGTGATCCATTTGCCTGGAAACTCATTTTCCATCCTTTAACTTTGAGTCTGTGTGTTCCCTTGTGTTGAAATGAGTTTCCTGGATGCAGCAAATAATTGGGTCATGGTTTCTTATTCAGTTTGCCATTCTGTGTCTTTTCAGTGGTACATTTAGTCCATTCACATTCAGGCTGATTATTGAAATGTGATTGTTTATCTCTGTAATGAAGTTCTTATAAAGTTTTTTCTTTGTTTGCTTTTTTCTTTTGGCTTTGGGGTTGAGGTATGTGTGTGTTTTTGTTTCTTGTTGACTGTATTCTCTGTTGATTCTGTGCTCTGCTGTTCTCTTGGGAAGTGTGTGGTCATTCTTTTTTTTTTCTTGTGTGCTTAATACCTTTTTAAGTGTCTCCTGTAGAGCTGAACTGGAAGCTGCATAATCTCGTAGGGATTGGATATCTGGGAACAATTTTAATTCTCCATCACTGATGAAGCTGAGCTTGGCTGGGTAGGAAATTCTTGGTTGAAATTGTTGAATATTGGATTCCAGTCCCCTCTTGCTTGTAGTGTTTCTGCTGATAGATCTGCTGCTATTCTGATTGGTTTTCCCTAGTAAGTAGTCTGACCATTCTCTCTTGCTACCTTTAGGATCTTTTCTTTTGTGCCTTCCTTGTGTAGGTGAATTACTATGTGTCTAGGGGTTGGTCTTCTCACTTCATGTCTTTGGGGAATCCCTCTATCTCTTGTGACTGACTGGTCACATCTCTGGTGAGATGGGGAAAGTTTTCTTGGATTACCTCCTGGAATACTGGCTCCAAGTTGTTCTCCATTTCCCTTTTTCTTCTGGGATACCAATCAGGCATAGGTTAAGCAATTTGATATAATCGCACATCTCTTTTAGGCTTTGCTCTTTCTTTCTGAATCTTCTTTCTATGTGTTTTACAGATCGGGTTAATTCCACATTCTGGTCTTCAAGTCCTGAAATTCTTTCTTCAGCTAGATTAATTCTGCTTTCCATGCTTTTCATCTTGCTATGTATTTCTTGAATGAAATTTTTTATTGCCAAAATCTGTTACAAGTTCTTTCAGTGTTGCATCTTGTCTTTCTTGAGTCTTATTCACTCTTGCCATCCATTACCTAATCCCTGTTGTATTCTGGGGCCAATCATTGGTGACTTCCATTGTTTGGGCACCAAGGTCTGATTTTTCAGGAGTTTTCTCTTTGGTATACTTGAAATTACCTGTGGTCTTCCTTTGGCTTTTCCTCATTTGTGACAGATCTCTTGTTTTTCTCTTTAGTTCTGTTAGTTGGCATTGGTGAGAGAGACTTTCCTTTCTGATGTTTGTCAGTCCTCGATTCTTCCCTGTCCTGGCTCTGAATTTGTTCTATTTTGAAATAGGATGGTGAGTGGGAATCTTTGCTGCCTTTTGTAGTTTTTGAAAGTTGAATAAAGTAGGGAATGGGGCACTAGGATTCAGAAACTACTTGCAAATTACATTGTTCTCTGATTGTGGTGTGTGTTCCCTGAGACCCATTCCCCACCACCACTCTCTATGATAATGCAAAGCAGAAACCATTACAAAAAACAATTGAATACACACACTCAGAAACCCACACTCCCCAAAACAAACTGGAATAAGAACAAAGTGAAACAAAGCAATCAACAACAACAACAAAAAGAAAATTGAACACACACACACGCACGTGTACGCATGCCTAACACAAAGTGAATAGAGAAGAAAAACAGAAAGACCAAGAAAAAAAAAGGAATTCAGATTGAACATTGGCACACAACCTAAAGTATAAAAAAAAATTTAAATCCAGAAGAACAAAAGAGCAAAAATAAACCAACAACAACAAAATTGAAAGACAAACACTCAATTACATACACACATAAAGAGAAATCAACAAACAAAAGAAGAAACAGAAAAAGAAAAGAAAAAAATTGGGGGGAATGCAGCGCAAACCCTCACATACGTATTCATGCACAAAGGAAAAATATATATATATTTTTTTTTTTTGAGTTGGAGTCTCACTCTGTCACCCAGACTGGAGTGCAGTGGCTGCTCCTGCCCACCGCAGCCTCGACCTGCTGGGCTCCGGCAATCCTTCTGCCTCAACCTTCCAAGTAGCCAGAATTACAGGTGCGCGCTACCACACCTGGCTGATTTTTTTATTTATTGTAGAGATGAGGTCTCGCTGCCCAGGCGGGTCTCGAACCCACGGGCTCAAGCAATCCACTCACCTCAGTCTCCCAAAGGCACGGGATTACAGGCTGAGCCACCGAGCCCGGCTGAAAAAATATTTTTAAAATAGTTGAACTAACTATCAAACAGGCAAAAAATTTTTAAATATTTAAAAAAAAATTTAAAAGCCTGTCCTCTTGTGGCAGCCTCTATAATTGTTCCTCTAATCTGGTCTCTCCTGCAGAGCTTCCAGCTCTTTCACTCTCTCCCCAGTGTCCAGAGCAGGTAAGGAAGAGGGGCAGTGAAGGGGGATGGGGCTGCAGGTCTCCCCTTCCACTCTCATATGGTCAGGGAGATCTCCAGTGCGGAGGTGGGATTGTGTCTTCCCCAGGTATGCACTTGCAGGGGGCGGGCAGCCAGGCCTGTCCTGTGTTGGAATTCTCCTGTTGCAACTGACTTCCAGGCTCCACCTGGGTTTGTCCCTCGCAGTCGTGTCCCTGCTATGTGGGTCTGATGTTCAGAGGACTGGGGAGGAGGGGGTTGGGGTCAGCCCCAGACTAGCCACTGACCTCTTTGGAGTTCTTCCTTGTCCTGTTCTAGCCACACCCTTTGTCCCGAGGCTGCATCAGGGTAGGGAGTAGGGCGCCTGGGACTGAACACTTGTAGGGTCCCTCCAAAGTTTGTGTTTTCAGTATGTTCCCTCTGGGTCACAATTAACCCCCTGAGTAGTTGATCCACCAGTCACAGAGATTGGGTCTGTTGCTCCGCGGTGAGCAAGTTGGAGTACTTCCCTGCCCTGCCTTCAAGATGGCGGCAGGGTGCCCCTCTTGTCCTCTCCTGTGGGACTCTGCCTCTGGACTCCCTCCACAGCTCCTGCTGCCAGTGCCTGGCCCGGCACTGAAGTGGTGAGGCAAAGCCTGAAGCTGGCAGTCTCTCCTGCTGCAGTGGTGTGGTAGAGCCTGGGGCAGCAGTCTCTCCCCACCACTTCTTCACAGGAAAACTTCTGTCCATTAAACAAAATGGCACTCAGATTCTGTGCCCTTGGAAGAGCCAGGTACCAAGCAGAGAAGCCGCAGCACCAGCTGTTGCACCAGGACCCTGGCCACTTGCTCATGAGCCCGCACTTAGTCTCTCCCAGCATTTTCTTCAAGGAAGGATTTTGTTGATTTTAAAAATTAATGGTGCTTGGCTTCTGCATCCCGGGAACCACTTACTTAATTGTGACCCAGCAGCTGTGGCACCAGCCACTGCACCAGGAGAGCACTGGCTGCTAGCTCCCTAGCCCTCACTGGGTCAGCCACTCACACACCCACTCACCAGCACACACACAAAATTTTCCATACACTCACTCACTTACACTGGGTCTCACATAGTCCGAATGGCTCGACCACCATCTTCCTGACCGATTTTTTTTGAGTCGATGTCTCCCTCTGTCACCAAGGCTGGAGGGCAGGGACACACTCACAGCCACCCCAGCGTCGGCCTGCTGGGCTTCAGTCATCCTTCCGCCTCAGCCTTCCAAGGAGCCAGAACCACGGGCACGCACTCCCATGCCCGGCTGATTTTCTGGTTTATTGTAGAGACGAGGTCTCGCCATGCTGCCAAGGCTGTTCTCGCACCCATGAGCTCAGGCCAGCCCCTCTCCTTGCCCTCTAAAGTGCTGGGATTACAGGCTTGAGCCACCATGCACAGCCCATTTCCTCATCTTTAAAATGAAGATCACAAATGTCTCCTCTCGCAGAGTTGCCAAGTGTATGGCAGCTACTGCATTGGTTTGGCTGTGGATGAGATCTGTTGGGCCGATCTGATGACTTCAGTTGGTCTCAGCAGGAAAAGCCCCTACTACAAGGAGGGGAGGGAGTGCACATTCACAAACACTCTTCCTGAGCCCCTTTTATATTTGCCTTGTGTTTTGTAGGAGCACCACCTTAAAGATGATGTAGAGGAGAATGCAGATATTTTCTGAGTCCTCGTCACAACAAAAGGGATTTCATCTTTCCCTCGTGCCTAGCTGGCCGGTGGGTGAGTAAAGTATGAACTTCACTGCCACAAAATTTTGTGGTGTCCAGAGGGTGGGTGGGCAAGATTTTCTGTCTTGTTCTGTTATAAGGAACTGTGATTTTCGTGCCCTGAGGCTGGTCCCGGAACATTCTCCTAGGTATTCCGACACTTCATCATCATATGTCCACACCCTTTGTTTTCAGACTTTAATTGCCTCTCACTTGTGCACAGGTGCCTTCTTGTGCACCCTTCCTCCTTCACGCTTTTACTCTCTCGTTCTCTCCCTCTTGGTCCTCTCTATCAGGGGAGTGTTCCTTGGCTTTGTCTTTTAGATCTGACACCTTGTTGTTTTTATTACAAAGAGGATCCATTCACCATTTTCCCACCATCCCATTTTTTGTAAACGTTTTCGGAAGTAAAAATTTTGTCAGGAAGATACAGAGGCCATAAGTGTACAACTCAACAAATGATCAGCACATGAGCCCACGTATGTGCCCATCACTTAGATCAATAAATAAAACACTTCCACCACCCCAGAAGTCTCTTCTTACCTCTTTCCATAGTACCAAATATTCTGACATCTAGCACCACAGTTTAGTTTTCCCTTAATACAACCTGCGGATAAAGAAGATTACACAGCAGCACCCCTTACGATCCGGCCGCATAATGCAAAAGTATGTTTGTGAGATTATCCGTGTTGTATGTAGAGGCAATACATTCGTTTTTATTACTGAGCAATATTCTACAGTGTGGGTGTTGTTTATCTATTTGGCTGTTCAGGGGCATTTGGGGTGTTTTCAGTGTGGGATCATGACCAGTAATGTTGCTGGGCACATTTGAACCATCTCTTGGTGTTGAGCAGTGTCTGCTAAGGTCCTTTGGCCGGTAATGCCTTGCGTAGGTCTCCATCCAACACAAATGCACAGCATGTGTTCAGGAAATACTAGAATCGTTTCCCTTCTGCCCGCAATACACCCTGAAACTGCTGACGGCTCTGCTGAGTTTTTATCTCTCATCTGTGCTTTTAGGTATCAGCAAATGCTTCTATGGAAAAAAGTGTCCCTACAATTCCTCCTTCCCTTGTTAGCCCTGCAATGCTTTCAAATAGGCTCTTATATCCATCACATGCAGTCTCCACCTCATCTTAGCAGAAGAAGCAGATCTGAATCACTTAGTCCAGCATCACCAAAAATAGATGAGGCGCAATTCCTTTTTAACTCTTAAAAATCTCTTTTACGAGTTGCTTCTTTTTATTGCTGTTTATTATTTTGCCATGGGCCTAAGATCCCGTCAAATCAGTGTGAAGATATTGTAATATTCTCCCTCATTGGTGGGGAGGACATTCGAAGACTCCCAGTGGATGTTTGAATTAGCAGATAGTGCTAAGTCCTACATATAATAGGTTTTTTTCATGTACACGAATACCTATGATTAAATTTAATTTACAAATCAGACAGTGAGAAATTAACAACAATGAGTCATAGAACAATTATAACAACATGCCAGTATCATTACTCTTGCACCTGAGGGCTATATTAAGTAGAATAAGAGTGACTTGAACACAAGCACTGCAACAGCCGACCTGACAGCCAAGATGGCTATTAAATGACTAGCAAGCAGGAGATGTATACAGCAAGGACACACTGGATAAAGGGGCGATTTACATCCCTGCCGAAAGGAGCAGGTGAGCACGAGATTTCATCACAGTACTTCTAACAGTGTACAATTTAAAACGTATGAATTGTTTGTTACCAACCCTCAAGACGGTTGCTTGATCTCCATAGGCCTTTTTCCTGCCTGTGCCCCTAGCGCCAATGGAATGAGGCCATTAAAGAAAAGCAGAACTTTATTCACTAGTCAAGGAATGGAAGGTGAGAATGTGCTCAAAACGTCTTTTTTTTTTTAAATAAGGCAGCCAACAGATACATGAAAAAGTGCTCAACCTTACTCATCATCAGAGAAATGCAAATCAAAACCACATTGAGATACCACCTAACCCCTGTAAGAATGGCCATCATTAATAAAACAAACAAGAACAGATGCTGGCTAGGATATGGAGTAAAAGGAACGCTTCCACACTGCAGGTGGGAGTGCAGACTAGTACAACCTCTTTGGAAGACAGTGTGGAGATTTCTGAAAGAACTAGAAGTTGACCTTCCATATGACCCAGCAATTCCCCTACCGGGAATATGCCCGGAGGAATTCAAATTATTCTACGAAAAAGATACCTGCACATGTATGTTCATTGCAGCTCTATTCACAAGAGCAAAAACATGGAACCAACTTGTTGCTCATTGAAGCTGGACTGGATTTTTAAAATGTGGTACATATGCACAATGGAATATTATGCAGCCATAAAGGACAAATATATGGACTTTGCAGCAAATTGGATGGATTTGGAGTCGATTATACTCAGTGAATTATCACAGAAACAAAGAACTGAGTTCCATATGTTCTCACTCATAAATGGACCTTGAACAATTATAATGCTATAAGAAAGTGATTGACAGTAGCGAAAAACTGTCAGGGGAAGGGTGGCGTGGGACTGGCAGTTGAGGGAAACTGCTAGGGGAGGGAGGGCATACCTCATCAACAAGGGCACCTGCATGATCAATGTTGGTATACCTAACCCTGAATTGTACCCCACATCTTTATAATAAATAAATAATTTTTTCTTTTAAAGTCTTCTCCCCAGGGTGTGGTGAAGGGGAGTTTTTAAGGACTTTGGGTGTGTAGGGGGAAATTGGGGTAAGGATTTCTGGAAAGAGGTGGGACTTCCCAGTAAGGACTGGAGTGTGTATAATTCTTTTGTGCCCAGCACTTCTTGAGCCTCTTGAGGTGCATTTCTCGCCTGATGGAGATGTTAATGTGGTGATGTGAGAGGGTCTAGGTCAAGGCCTCACTGCTGACTCAGTTCATCTTGCGACTGGTGCGGTCACGGCGCCCATCTTCGCTTCTCTAAGCAAGCACAGCCACAGGCACAAGTTAATTTCACGGGTTCTGGGGCTCTTTGAAAGAATTGAGGTCATGCTGTCTTGACGTTTATTTCTGGAATTTTCCGTTGAGCATTTTCAGACTGCGGTTGACCAGGGGTAACTGGGACCATGGAAAGCAAAACCACAGGTCAGTCATCTGAATTACCTCCTTCCCCCGTTGGTTGATCCGGTTGGCAGATGCCAGTTTCGTCTGCAGCTGACTAGGTCGGTGTTGCTGACACTGCTTCAGTGAGAACGGCAGGCCTGCCTTCTGACTTTGCCCAGCAGAGGACAGCACACCAAGGAAGACAGAGAAGCCCACGTGGAAAAGAAACGGGGTTACCTGTCCAATGCAGCTGAAGTGTGTGGAGGGATGTTCAGGCTTCCTTCTGCCGCTTTGCCTCTTCGGAAGTGCTGACACGTTTCCTTTGCCTGAGGCATAAGGCAGCCCTGCACAGCCAAGGAGCGGCTGCAGGCCACGTGACAATGTACAGCCAGAAGCCCTGGGAAGAGGGGAAGAGTACACACGCCTTCAACAGAGAGCTACCTTCAACGCTGTACAATGTTTCTTCACTTCTCTAACTCCTTTGGTGGAAGGGAGAGTACTGCTTCTCCTCGAGAGATCTACAATTTGTGGCCTTGGCTTGGAAGTCACTGGAATCTTTTTTTAATTAAACGTAATTGCATTATAGAGATATGGGGTACAAGTAAGGATTAACTACACCAGTAAGCTGCATGCAGGTGAATTCTGGGCCTCCAACTGAACCCTCACTCCCTCTAGTATAGGACCACTCATGTTGAGGGAAACTGCTAGGGGAGGGAGGGCCTACTCATCAACAAGGGCCCCTGCATGATCAATGTTTGCATACCTAACCCTGAATTGTACCCCACATCTTTATAATAAATAAATAATTTTTTTAAAAAAAAGGCTTCTCGCCAGGGTGTGGTGAAGGGGAATGTTTAAGGACTTTAGGTGTGTAGGAGGAAATCAGGGGTGAGGATTTCTGGAAAGAGGTCCAGTCCCACCCCACTCTTCCCCTGACAGTTTTCCACTACTGCCAATCACTTTCTTATAGCATTATGATTGTTCAAGGTCCATTTATGAGTGAGAACTCTTTGTGTTGCTGCATGTCCCTCCTCTCACTTCCTCCTCTCCTTCCCCTAGCAGTGTCCAATGACCGCTGATTCCTCCCTTGTACTAATGTGATTCATGTCCATGTTCCATTTATGAGTGAGAATAGGTGGTATTCGGTTCTTTGTTTCTATGACAGATCACTGAGTGTGATGGTCTCCAGCTTCAGTCAACGTGCTGCAAAGTCCATGATTTTGTTCTTCTTTATGACTGTGTAATGCTCCATCATGTATATGTACCACATTTTCTTTACCCAGTCCACTTTCAATGGGCAGTATGATTGGTTTCATGTTTTTGCTATCGTGAATACTACAGCAATGAACATGCGTGTGCAGGTGTCTTTTTTGGTAGAGTGATTTATGTTCCTCCAGGCATACTCCCAGAAGAGGGATTGCTGAATTCTATGAAAGGTCAATTTTTAGTTCTTTCGGGAGTTGCTACCCTGCTTTTCATAGCGTTTATGAACTAGCTTGCACTTCCACCAACAGTGTAGAAGTGATTTCTTTTCTCCACACCCACGCCAGCATTTGTTGTTTTTTGATTTACTAATGACAGCCATACTTACTGTAGTTAGGCGATATCTCATTGTAGTTTTTATTTGCATTTCTCTGATGATTCGTAAGGCTGAGCATTTTTTCATGTGTCTGTTGGCTGCTTGGATGTCTTTTGAAAAGTGTCTATTCACGTCTTTTGTTCACTTTTTTAAAGGGGTTGTTTGGTTTTTTCCTTTCACTTTGTTTGAGTTCCTTGTAGATCCTGGATGTTAGACCTTTATCAGATACATAATTTGAGAATATTTTTTCCCATTCTGTGGGTTATCTCTTTACTCTCTTGATAGTTTCTTTTGCTGTGAAAAACTTTTCAGTTTGATGAGGTCCTACTTGTCTATCTTAATTTTTATGGAATTCACTTATAGGGACTTGATCAAGAATTTGTTGCCTACTCCAATGTGCATAAGGGTGTTTCCTACATTCTCTTCTAGAATTCTTATAGTTTGAGTCTTTATGTTTAGGACTTTGATCCATTAAAGTTGATTTTTGTTTATGGTGATAGGTAGTTTCATTCTTCTGTGTGTGGTCAGCCAGTTTCCCCAGCACCATTTGCTAAATGTGATCTCCTTTCCCCAGCGGTTGTTATTGGTGGCTTTGTCAAAGATGAGTTGGTTGAGAGACTGAGTTTTTGTGTCAAAATCTCTCTCCTGTTCCATTGGCCTACGTGCCTATTCCTGTACCAGTACCAGGCTGTTTTGGTTACTGTAGCCTTGTAGTAAAGTGTGATACCTCCTGCTTTGTTCCTTTTGCTGAGGATTGTTTTGGCTATTTGTACTCTTTTCATTTCTATATGAATTTCTATATTATCATTTCCAGATCTGAGAAAAACGATGTAGGTGATTTAATCAGTATAGCATTGAATCTGTGGATTGCCTTGGATAGGATGAACATCTTGACAATATTGATTCTTCCAATCCATGATCATGAAATGTTCTTCCATTTGTTTCTGTCATCCTTGATTTCTTTGAGCAGCATTTTGTAGTTCTCATTGTAAAGATTTTTCACTTCTTTGGTTAGGTGGATGCCAAGGTATTTCATTTTTTTGTGGCTATTGTGAATGGTATTGTGCTTCTTATTTGGTTCTCTGTCTGCTTGTTGCTGGAGAAATGCCATTGTCTTTTGCACGTTGTTCCTTTTATGCCTAGGTACTCAAGGGTTTTTATCAAGAAAGGATGCTGGTTTTTGTCGAATGCTTTTTCTGTGTCTAATAATATAATCATGTGGTTCTTGGTTTTACATCTGTTAATGTGTAGAATTACATTTATGGTCTTGCAAATGTTGAACTAGCCCTGCATGCCTGGAATGAAGCACACCTGGTCATGATGGATGTTCCTTGAAAGTAATATTGGATCTGATTTGCTAGAATTTTGTTTAGAATTTTGGCATATGTGTTTATTAAGGAGATTAGCCTGTAATTCTCTTTTCTTGTTGGGTCTTTATCCCAGGTTTGGGTATCAGTATGAGGTT
Source organism: Carlito syrichta (assembly GCF_000164805.1). NCBI lineage: Eukaryota > Metazoa > Chordata > Mammalia > Primates > Tarsiidae > Carlito > Carlito syrichta. The sequence continues at coordinate 84,454 of NW_007250741.1, forward strand.
GGCTTCATAAAATGAGTTGGGGAGCATTCCATCTTTCTCAATTCCCTGAGATACCTTCAGTAAGATTGGTACCAACTGCTCCTTATAGAATTCAGCTGGGAAGCCATCAGGTCCAGGGCTTTTTTTTTTTAAGTGGGTAGATGTCTTATGACTGGGTCTCTTTCCTGGATTGTTGTTGGTCAGTTTAGATTTTCAATTTCTTCTTGTTTCAACATTAGGAGGTTGTGTGATGTCAGAAAATGCTCCATTTCCTTTAGATTTTCTAGTTTATTTGTGTACAGGTTTTTATAGTTATCTCTGATAATCCTTTGAATTTCTGTAGGGTCAGTTGTAACTTTGTCTTTTGTGCTTCTTTTCTTTTTTTTGAGCTGGAGTCTCACTTTGTTGCCCAGAGTGGAGTGCAGTGGCATGCTCCCAGCCACTGCAGTCTCGACCTGCTGGGCTCTGGCGATCCTTCTGTCTCAGCCTTCCAAGTAGCAGGAACTACAGGCACGTGCTACCATGCCCAACTAATTTTTTGATTTATTGTAGAGATGAGGTCTCGCCAAGTTGCCCAGGCAGGTCTTGAACCCGTGGGCTCAGGCAATCCACTCACCTCAGCCTCCCAAAGCGCAGGATTACAGGCTGAGCCACAGAGTGAGCCACAGAGCCCGGGCATTTGTGTTTCTAATTGTGTTTATCTTGTGTCTCTGTCTCTGTCTCTCTCTCTCTCTCTCTCCCCCCCCCGCCCCAGTCAGGCCAAGGAACCATCAATCTTTGTCATCATTTAAAAGAACCAGCTTTTAGTCTTACTGATCCTTCTGTGATATTTTTGTCTTCTATGTGCTGCAATTGTGATTTTATCTTGGCAATCCAGATTCTTCTTCTGAAGTTAGAATTTAGGTGATCACACCTTCACACTTCCTTTAGATGTGACGTTAAGCTGTCTACTTGTGATCATTCTGTTTTCTTGATGTGTGCATGCAGTGCTATAAGTTTTCCTCTTAACTCTGTTTTCATGGCATCCCAGAGATTCTGACAAGATGTGTCTTAAGCATCTCCCGAAGGGCTAGTCTGGAAGTGGCATATTCTTCTAGGGATTGGATGTCTGGAAATGATTTGAGCTCTTCCTCACTGATAAAGTTTGGCTTGGCAGGGTAGGAAATTCTTGGCTGATATTGCTTATCTTTAAGAATCTTAAAATTTAGACTTCACTCTGTTCTGGCTTACAGTGTTGCTGCAGATAAGTCAGGAGCGATTCTGATGGGTTTTTTCCTGAAAGGTAGTCTGACTTTCTCTCTTGCTGCCTTTAGGATTTTTTTCTTTCATGCTTATCTTGTGGAGGTGGATAACTATGTGCCTTGGGATGGTCTTCTCATATGGTGCCTTGTGGGGGTTCTCTGAATCTCTTGTGCTTGGATGGTCATCTCTCTGGCTAGATGTGGGACGTTTTCTTGAATGACCTCATAGAATTCTTGTTCCATGGTATTTCCCATTTTCCTTCCTTCTTCAGGGATACCAATCGGGCATGGATATGGCTTCCTGACATAGTCCTACATCTATGTTTTTGACAGACTTGATTAATTCCATATTTTAGTCTTCAAGCTCTAAGATTCTTTCCTGTGCTACCTATGCTTGTTAAGATGTTCTTAATTTCCAGGATGAAGTTTTTCATTTCCATTAATTGACCACCTCTGCTTTTGCTTCCTATACTGCTTAAGTGAATTTCGCTAGTTTATCTTGCTTTCTGTTTACTTTTCCCATTCAATCTCTGATTTTTATAGCTGTCATCTGGGGTAGGCCATTCTGGGGGGGGTCTATTATTTGTGCTCTGGTAGCTACTTTTTCAGATACTCTCTTTAGGACACTGAGGGTTGCCTGTACTTTTCATTGATTTTTTTCCCCCTCATTTGTGACAGGTCTCTCTTTGCTTTTTATAATTTATCTTCTGATGTAAAGCACTGAAGCTATTCAATTACCCTCTCTTTTAGAGTCCTTTCTGTGGTTCAATGTATGTCACTCATTGAGAGAGGGAGGGGCATTCACGCTTTCTTCGTGCTCCACCTTTTGGCAGATTTCTGATATTGCAATACTTCCCACCCACTGCCGAAGTTGTCAGACCAGCTTTCAGCCCCCGCAGCTAGTGTTCTGTGGACAGCAAGAGAGGGATGCGTCTCCCATCTGCTCAGTGTGGCCTGCAGCCCAGAAGCCTTCCCACTGAGAGAGTCCTCAGGTGTCTTTCGTGTCACACCCTCCCTGTTCAGGTCTGCACTCTGCTCTTGAAACATAGTGGGTTTTCTGCTGTAGAGGAGGGGGTGGGCTCCACCCTGTTGGGATGCAGGACTTGGGGGGGGCTTCTTCCCAGTCTGGCTGGGGCGATGGTCACCCGTTGCTGGCAGTGCATGTCTGCTGGATTCACTCTGTGGGCTGGCCCCCTCTGCCCGTGAGTCACCAGTCGGGCGCAAAGCCGTGCTCACCACAGCGGCTCCAACACAGTTGCTCAAAATTCGGTCCCTGCCCACGACTCTTCCCATGCTGGACCAACGGCCTGTGCATGGCTGAGAAGGGGTGAACCATTCCAAAGCATCTTTGGCTCACTCACCCACTCTCATTTGCTGGGCACAGAGTCTTTTAAACATTCAGGAAATTCAAAACTTAACTTTGGAGAAAGTGGAGGAGCACCAAAGGACTTAGGATACCTGAGAGCCCTGGGATCACATCAGTTACATTCTCAGCAAGATGGAGGAACAGCACAAGCAGACAGCCTTGTCCTCCACTGGGGTCTGGCTGTGCTCTGTCGGCAGAAGCATCCCCACAGCATTAGGACAGGAGAGGATGCTGCTCTCAGACCTCTGTGGAGCAAGGGATGCACACACCAAACACTAGCTCTGTTCTGTGGTCACCAGCCCCCTGGATAGGCCCCCTTCTGGACTTAGCAATGTCTGTTCTACTACCACTAGGTCTATAGATGGGGAGGTATGTTTTCCATTGACTGGTTTGTCAAACATGTTTATGAGCCCCGGCTAGGCAGTTTGATCATAACAGAGACTTAACATGCCCCCGAGGAGCTCACAGCTCATGGATGGAAGTGATGTGGAAACGGCTTAATACAGTCTCTTTCCTTAATGCCACACTGAGCTTGTCAGTAACAGACATCCAATAATTGCTTCAGACATGTTGAACACACGCTTGTGTGTCTCCACACAGGAATGCATGTTGTGTACGCACGTGTGCCTGTGTGTGCAGGTATACGTGTTATTTTTACTTTTTCGTGAATTCATATAAAAAAGAAACATCTTAAAAGATATTTTATTATGCAAACTGTCAGAACTACAAGTTTTATTGCAGAATACAAATTAAGACATCAAATGAAAAGCATACAGGCAAAAAATGCCATAAAAGCAATGTTATTCATTCATAGGACATTAATTTTCATTGGGAATCTCCTATTTACAAACAAAATGTTGCTGAAAAGTGGCCCATTATGAAATCACGTATCTGATAACACCACTATCTAAAACACAACCCATATTCAGCGTTTATTTGGCGAGCCTCACCAAAGCAGGGTCAAATTTGTCTACTATTGGTACAGAGACAGGTTCTGTGACTCTGCAGTTCAGGCTGCGGCTCCAGGTGAGGCCTCCAGAGGTGGAGGGTGGAAATGTCTCTGCTGGACTTGGGCAGTGGGCACAGAAGCAGAGGCAACCATCACACTTCTTCATGCTGCTGGTTCGCCTTCTTACTTAATCCAGGTCCATCTTATAAAAATTGGAAAATACAGGTAATTGTGAAGACAAAATTTTAGAGATTTAGTAGCAGTCCTACATAATTTGAATTATATTGGAATGGTTTCTTGCTCACCCTCTTTCTGTGTGTATTTGGGAGGCTGAGGCGAGTGGATTGCCTGAGCCCGTGGGTTCGAGACCAGCCTGGGCAACTTGGTGAGACCGCGTCTCTACAATAACTCAAAAATTAGCCAGGCATGGTAGCTCATGCCTGTAGTTCCAGTTACTTGGAAGACTGAGGTGGAAGGATCGCCAGAGTCCCGCCGGTTGACGCTGGGGTGGCAATGAGTGTGCCACCGCACTCTAGCCTGGGCAACAGAGTGAGACTCCAACTCAAAAAAAAAAAATACAGCTGTGGACATACCATAATATATTTAGCCAATACCTTATTGTTGCACATTTTTAATGTTTTTGCAATCACACATAGTGCTGCGAAAATAACCATTGTACAATTTTATACGTACCTGATTATGGGCTTTAGGATATATTTTGGGGGGAGGGGGTTTGGAGTCTCACTCCATTGCCCAGGCTGGAGTGCAGTGTCACATTCACGGCCACTCCAGCGTCGACCTGCTGGGCTCCAGTGATCCTTCCGCCTCAGCCTTCCAAGTAGCCGAAACCACAGGCACGTGCTACCATGTCTGGCTAATTTCTTTTTTATTGTAGAGACGAGGTCTGGCCAAGTTACCCAGGCTGGTCTCGAACCCATGGGCTCGGGCAATCCACTAATCTCGGCCTCCCAAAGTGCTGGGATTACAAACTGAGTCACCAAGCCCAGACGTTATTGTCTCTTTACGACTTGAAGATAATCTATACTGTCCTGGCTTACAAAATTGTGTTCACCAAAAAGCAGTTAGTGGGTACAGTAAAACAATTTGAATCGTGGCTCAACAATTAAATAGTTTACATATGGTTACTCAGTGTCTCTAAATTTTAATTTCTTTCTCTTAAAAGTAAAAATATGAGCTTCTACAGGATTGCACAGAGAATCTAAGTTGTATGCACAAGTTCCTAGCAAACTGGCTGGCACAAAAGAGGTATTTTATAAGCATATTTCCCTCTGCTTCTCGTATATGTTCAGAATAATGACTACTGGTAACATATGAATCATTTGAAGTGAGGATTCTCTACATCATCATTCTGGAAGAAGCTGTGTGAGCCAGCAGCAGCAGCCCTGGCCGTTCTCATTAAATATCACCAGGAAGATTCTAGCATTAGAATCACCTCCCATGGTTCTGAGCATGTCCTGAACCTTGGCAGTTTTAGTCATTCCAAACTCCTTCTCGCCACAGCTGCAAAACACAGCACACAAGGTTAAAGGAAAAGCTTTTCTTTGGTAGTGTATAGGACTGGGCAAGTTTCTGCAATGCTTTGGTCATGTTTAGGCTGATGTTTCAGGGACTCTGTATGACACATGAGAGATACCTTTTTTTTTCAATGCAGGTAATTTTGTGAGGAAATTGACAGAGTGGTGGGCTATGACCAAAGTCCTCACATGAACCACAGGGCCCAGATGCTCAACACAAAGCCTGTGGTGCACAAAGTTTAGAGACACTTTAATGTCACCCTTCCAGTGTGCCTCGTGCTGTGATCTAGGAACCAACTTCAGATAATTCATCTGTTATCTTTTTATTAAAACAGTTGTGTCGAGCTTTTATATCTTAATGTAAATAAAGTTTCTACTATCCTTATTGACTGACTCTTTGCAAATACAAATTTCACAAAGACATTGTCTTCCTAAAAGGCAGGTAGTGATCATGACTATAAAAATTTGTATGTGCTAGGAAAAAGAAAAAAAATATGTAGTTGTAGCTTTTATTCTACATTTTAAAATAATTTTTTTTGTTTGTTTAATGAGTGGTTAAATAAATCTCTACTAGGAATACATTAAGATAGAACTAAAGGAAAAGTAAGAGGAATATTAGAAAAAAGGAAAGGTAGGGCTGTGTGCAGTGGCTCACCTGTAATCCCAAGCTCTTTGGGAGGCCGAGGAAAGGGAATCACTTGAGGACAAGAGCTCGAGACCAGCCTGGGAATAATAGCAAGATCTCATCTCTACAAAAAGTTTTAAAAAAAATTAGCTTGGCATGGTGTCATGCACCTGTGGTCCCAACTATTTGGGAGGCTGAAGCAGGAGAATTGCTAGGCTGTAGTGTAGAGCCCAGGCTGTAGTGAGCTATGATTGTGCCACGGTACTCCAGCATGGGCAACAGGGAGAGACTTTGTTTCTAGAAAAAGAAAACAAAGAAAAAGAAAAGAAAAAAAGTAAAACTAAAGTTTACCAAGGGAACAGCCAAATTCAAAGGGTTAGGAAAACACACACACGCGCACACACACACACACACACACACACACACACACACACACACAAAGAGAGACAGCAAACTCCAAGAAAACATAAGTGAGGTCATAACACAAAAAGCAGAAACTCATGATACAAAAAGTAAAGGAGTTTTAGATAATGAGGGGAAAATTAATACAATAAAATAGCAAACTGTAAAGATTGACCTCTAGAAGGATAAGGAAAGAAGAGTGAAAAGAATAGATCAGATATTCAATTTTTAAAAACAAATTCGTACAGTAATCAGAATATATTTAAATTTTATTAGTAGAATATGTAAAGGAAAATTATATGAACAGCAAGAAGAGAATTGTAAAAAAAAAAAATGTAAAACTGTGGAATTCCATCCTCCTTTTTGATTTAAAAACAAATGTATTTAGTGATAACAATAACTTACAACCTTAAATTAATGTTAGAAAGAAAATACAAGTTTGATAAACAGTGACAGTAAAATAGAAAATGAAATTTAAAGGTCACTCAGTTTATGTGGACACAAAAAATAATAAGAGAAAAGCCTTCAAAAATAATCTAGCAAAAGATATGCAGCACATTTATGGAGAAAATTGACAAACTATTGAGGAACACAAAAGATGACCTAAATGAAGAGAGATATTTAATATGATAGTAGAAGGGAAGAACTGACACCAAGGTGACGATTTTTCCAATATTAATCTTTAAATCATTGCGGTTCAAATAAAACTTCCATCTGTGTTGTTGGTGTACCTTGTAGAGATTCTTAAGTTCACGTAAAAGAGAAAAGGGACATTAAAAATGATACAATTGTTTTTTAGGTGGTATCTCAGTGTGGCTTTATTTTTTTAATTTTTAATTTTAAAGATGTGGGGTCCAATTCAGGGTTAAGTACACAAATGTTCATTATGCAGTTACCTTTGCTGATGAGGTGTGCCCCTCCCTCCCCTGAAAATGATACAATTTTTAAAAAAGGTGACAGTGACTATAATGAGTAACTCTCCATGTCGGATATCGCAATTGACTGCACAATAGAAATTGCCAAAATACTAAATATTGATGTTTTATCCATGAAACAGAAAAGAGCCTAGAACTAGAACCAGGCAGAGTATACATTATAAACTTGTAGGGGGAGAAAAGGCTGTTGGAGGAAAAGAGAAAATTAAATTCTTACCTTATATCATAGAAAAATAATTCTAGATTTGTTAAATACTTATATGCAAAAAGTAAAACTTTAAAAAAAAATTAGCTTGGCATGGTGCATATCTTTTACTTTAGAATAACTAGGGAATATTTGCATAATGTTGAGATAGAAGAAGATTTTTTAAACAAGAAGAGAAAAGCATCAATTGGAAAGGAGAGTATGGATAAATGCGACTGCATTAAAAAGGAAAAATTTAAGAAAAGGAACATATAGGTCAAAGTCAAAGTACATACCACAAAAAAACCCTACAATGCATCACACTGACAAATAATCAGTATCTCAATTATGTAAAGAATCCCAAATATCACAAAGGAAGTGAAAAACAGCATGAGAGACAAGTGAGCAAAAGATAAAGACAAGAAACTCACAAGGTAGAACACTCGTATGGTCAATGAGTCTATGAAAAGATGCTCAATCTTAGTAGAAAATGCAAATCAAAATAATAATGACAGTCCATCACACAACTATCACATTAACGCAATTTTCAAGACCTGTGAGTCCAAGTACTAATGAAAACGTAGGTAGTCCCAGCCGACCCAGCCCTGTAGAGATTCTGGTGCTGTGGGCCAGAGATCCAGCACCCACAAGCACAGAGTGGTGTCCTGTTGTTCCCCTAGAGCAGAGGCAGGACTGTGACCCTGGTCTGAAGACAGTGCACAGCACGGGAGCCAAGAGAGCTCCTGCCACAGCCAGCAAGCCAATGAGGACGATCACTGCCGCCAAGGACGCTGGGTGAAGAAAAAGCCCAGTCCTGTACTATACTCAGCTGGACACAGATGTTTGGCTGATATTGGGGTGCAGGACTCACAGACCAAAAAAGTGAATGCCCAAAGCCCATGCTTAGTGTTTATAGAAGCATGATTCATAATAGCTCCAACATGGAAATAGCTCAAATACCCATCAACTCATGAATGGATAGAAAAAATAATATGGTCTGTTCATACACTGGAATCTTATCCAGGCATAAAGAGCCATGAAGTACTGATTTATGTGACAACATGGATAAACCTTAAAAATCTCATGCTGCTTGAGAGAAGTCAGACTAAGGGTCACCTACTGTGTGAGCCCCTTTATCCAAGATATCCATCACAGGGAGAGCCATAGACAAGAAACAGAATAGTGTTGGCTAGGTCTGGAGGTCAGGGGGACTGAGCAGTCATACTCTGTCTTCTACAGGAAGGCACAGGATTTCTTTCAAGGCTGATGAAAACGTTTTAAAGTTAGTAGTAGCCTGAGCCCATAGGTTCGAGACCCGCCTGGGCAGCGAGACCTCATCTCTACAATAAATCAAAAAATCAGCCGGCCATAGTAGCACGCGCCTGTACTTCTGGCTCTTGGAAGGCCGAGGCGGAAGAATCGCCGGGGCCCAGCATGTCGAGGCTGCGGTGGCCGGGAGCGGCCACTGCACTCCAGTCTGGGTGACAGAGTGAGACTCCAACTCTAAAAAGAAAAATATTAGTAGTGATGCTTGCACAACTCTGAATATACAAAAACCACTGAGTTGTATACACTTTAAAAGGGTGAGATTTAGCTGGGTGCAGTGGTTCACACCTGCAGTCCCGGTACTTTGGGAGACTGAGGCGAGTGGATTGCTTGAGCCCAGGAGTTCAAGGCCATCCTGGGCAATACAGCGAGACCTCGTCTCTACAATAAATCCAAAAAATCAGCCGGGCATGGTAGCACATGTCTGTAATTCCGGCTACTTGGAAGGCTGAGGCGGAAGGATTGCTGGAGTCCAGCAGATCAAGGCTGCGGTGGCTGGTACCGATCACTGCACTCCAGTCTGGGTGACAGAGTGAGACTCCAACTCAAAAAAATAATTAAAATTAAAATTAAAAATAAGAGTTTTATTACATATGATGTATAGTTATTTAAAATTGTTAAACATAATAGATGACACAGCATAATGTGTTGATTTCGCACTGTTGAGGAAAGACATAATGTACTAAAGATGGATCTCTGGAAAATTATCTAGGACTCAAAATAAAGAAATAAGGAGAAATACAACATGAAAGACAAATTATGAGAAATGCAGTCTAGGAAAAAAGTTGCAACATGGTAGTAAGATTTACAAAATAAGAGAATAAAGAGACTGTAGAAGAGACAGTATTTGAAAAGATGGAGTTTTTTGTGATTTAATATTTTTCCAAAAACAAGACCATGTTCCACCTTTACTTTATAATCCTCCAATTTACATTTTCCTTATCACTTTGTTTCTTCAACTATATGTTGTTTCTAATGTGATGTCCTTTGCAATTGTTTCACATTTGCATATATAGTAAGCATCATATTGTATTTACATATACAATATGTATTTTATCATATATTTATATCTTTATAAAAATAGAAGTATTTTATACTCCACTTTAATAATTTTGGTTATGTATCAATATTTGTCTTCTTTTTCAGTTCCAAAGTAATTGTTTTGGTTCCATTTGTAACCACTTAAGCAATAACTTTGTCTTTGAAAAGTATCAAACATGCTTCTATTTTTGTTACTTTTGTACTCAATATTATGTAGCTCAGATATTAGGCAATTTTACTAGAAAATGACTTCAGAACACATTTAACAACAACAAAAAGTATCAAACATGAAACATTCTTGAATTTAGTTCCTGTGTAGATGGTGCTCACAACGTTCATTCTGTCAGTAGTGTTTCCAGATTCACCCGATTTTTATCTCCTCAATATTTCTCTCTTCCTTGGTTCTGGGTACAGGCTCATTTGAGAGTGTAAAGGCAGATTCAAGGATATGACTCTTAGTGTCTTTGCTCACATAGCATGTAAGTCAATGGACCCTGAGCATCTATTTCACATTCATCTGGGAATTTCACTATCGTCTGTTGACTAGTCCCCAAAGTGTGTCATTCCCCAAAAGCTATTCCTTCAGCCGACTGTTGTTGATACAGAGGGTCATGATGGTCCCCGTTTCCCTCAGAGTCAAGGTGTCACCTATTACTTCACCTACTAACAATTGGTGCTAGGATCTCTGGAAGAAAACCCCTTAATTATCTATTAGGTTTTCTGGGTTTTAGGGCACAACCGCGTTACCATTGCTTTTCTCCATCTTGTGTAACAACACAGAGTTTGTCAACTCACAAGGTCTTGACCCAAAGCATTTTTTGGGTAAAAATGGAAACTTTCAGAAGAACGACTATGTGTGCCCATCTCAATTGGTACATAAAGCTCCATGTTTGTGTCTATCATTGCTATCACCTAATCACAAATTTATCGATTACGTATATTTAAACGTCTTTTTCCGCAAAATAATCGTGATTCTGTTCATTCATCCCTCATACTATCTGGTGATCTGGAATTACAACAACGCAAAGATCAAACGTCCCTGTTCACATATGACATGAATCTCCAGATGATGAGGGAGCGGTCCCTCTAACTTCTCCCCTTTGATTGCTCGAGCTCATGGCAAACTTATTTGGAAACATTTTGCTGACTCCCTTCTGGTACTCAGAAATGATCATCCAGTTTCCTTCCTGCCCTAGTGGACAATATGACAACCACCTAATTGTTTTTACTTTGCCAGGTGATCTGAAGACAGCAGCCTCCTGGTCTCAGACATTCTTGGCAACCAAAGAATGAAACACTATGGTAATGCCATTTATGTGTCTTTATCACATAGACTAAAATCTAATTCGTAACTTTTTTTTTCTTCCCGGAAAATGGATGTATGTTAGAGAAAGTTTTGCTCAAATGTAGTTACTTTAATTCCTGACCACCATTTTGCAGAATTTGATCCAAGGGAATTGAGCACTGACCCAGTATCAAATGGACCTTTGAACATGCCTCAACCTTACAAGCTCCGCTTTTTACCCAGAAAAAGATAAAAAACAATCAAGCAGTAAAACAATCAAACAAAAATCCTTTCTCTTATAATCCTTGAAGTCAACTCTAGTTTAAAAAAATAATCAGAAAGATTAGATTTCCTCCATTTAATCACAGATAGTACACAGTGGATGTTCTTTAGATGTTAGGTAATTGATGTCCTAAACATTTTAATTACATTTATGATCAAGACAAGACTGGGCATGCACCTCATTCACAAGTATCTTTCTTTCTTTTTTTTTTTTTTTTTGAGTTGGAGTCTCACTCTGTCCCCCCGACTGGAGTGCA
>NW_007250741.1:95888-123979 GCF_000164805.1 Carlito syrichta
CGCCCAGACTGGAGTGCAGTGGCTGCTCCCAGTCACCGCAGCCTCGACCTGCTGGCTGGGCTCCGGTGATCCTTCTGCCTCAGCCTTCCAAGTAGCTGGAACTACAGGTGCGTTCTACCACACCCGGCTAATTTTTGATTTATTATAGAGATGAAGTCTCGCAAAGTTGCCCAGGCGGGTCTTGAACCCGCAGATTCAGGCAATCCACTCACCTCAGCCTCCCAAGGCACGGGATTACAGGATGAGCCACCAAGCCTGGCTTACAAGTATCTTTCTAATGTGAAAGGTATGTTCAGACATGAGTAGACTTCACCAAGAGAAAGCTGTTAGGAACACGTAATTTTCACCTCCACCTAGAATATAGAAAACTGAAAAGAGTGTTGCTCTACCAAGAAGAAAGATTCAGATAAACACAAGTCAAATTTTCTTGGACCCATCAGAATGCTGAGGTCACAAATCACCAAGAAGCCTAAAACTCCAACCCAACAAAGGCTGGGAGCGGCCACTGCACTCCAGTCTGGGTGACAGAGTGAGACTCCAACTCAAAAAAATACAGAAGGGACAAGCCCCTGTAAGAAGAGATAAGGAGAGGAAGTAGGGTCACCTGTGGCAGAGAACAAGACAGGGAAACTGTCAACAAAGATGAAAACTGTCACACAGTTTAAGAAAAAAGCCAGTCAAAATTGTCATGAATTTTTGAAGTCCAAGTTTGGCCTGTGCTCAGACAAGAATAACTGGGTACCCCAGACATGGGGAAAGCGGTTGGCATTCACTCACCAGGTGCTTGCATGAAAGAAGAGGGCAGGGAAAAAAGATATAGTAATACAGGCATGCAAAACGTGGGTCAGGCATGAAACCTCGCCACCCTACCTAGACTTTGTCCCTCACAAAGCAAAAGCTTTAAGACCAGGAGGAAAGTACAGACAAAAATCCACTGTAGCTGAGGAAGGATATTAGAAACCCTGTACTCCTGAGGGAAAGAGGAGAAGCCATCCTAGGCCCAGGATCCTATACGACCCTAAAAAGAGGTCTGTTGCCCCTGGCACAGTTGAGGAAAAAGGAAAAAGGCAGGAACTCAGGCAATATTTGAGCACCATATGGAAAAGGGGCGGAAATAACACAGGGCCAGCCACAAAAAGCCTGAAGTAAGGCTGGACCAGGTAAAAAGAGAACCTAGAGACTAGAACCAAATTATAAGCAACACCACCTACCACTGGGGAGGGACAAGAACGCAGTTAGTATACAGTCTGAGGCACAAATATGCAGCTATGACTAGAAGCTAAGCATGAAGCAATAAATCTGAGAAAATATTTCGCATTAGATGTAAGTGGTCAAAATACTCAAATTAGAAGGTAAGGATTTCTCAAGTTGGAGCAAAAAGCCTGACCTAACTATATGTTGCCTACCAAAAAAAAGTGCTTCAAGTGTAAAGATACAAGTAGGTTAAAAGTAAAAAGATGACAGCCAGATGCAGGGGTTCACGCCTATAATCCCATCACTTTGGGAGGCTGAGGTGAGAGGATTGCCTGAGCCTATGGGTTGAAGAACAGCCTGGGCAACTTGGCGAGACTTCATCTCTACAACAAATCAAAAAATTAGCCAGGCGTGGTGGTGCTTGCCTGTAGTTCCAGATACTTGGAAGGCTGAGGTGGAAGGATCGCCTGAGCCCAGCAGGTCGAGGCTGCGGTGGCCGTGAATGTGCCACTGTACTCCAGCCTGGGCAACAGAGTGAGACTCCAACTAAAAAAAAACAAGTTAAAAGATGGAAAATGATATGCCACACTAACAATACCCAAAAAAAAAAAGAAGAAGAAGAAGAAACTAGAATGATTGTTTTAATACTAAACAGTGTTATTTTTGGAGCAAATAATTGGTACCAGTGATAAAGCTGTTTAGTAATAAGAGTTAGAAATACAGTAGAAACAATTAATGAATATGAACAGAACTTTACAATTTTATGCACCTAATAACAGAGCTGCAAATTACATTAAACAACAATTACTATTAACTGCAAGAAAAAATAAACACATCTACAATTATAGTAGGAGATTTTAGTACCCCTCCTCAATAATTGATAGAACAAGTAGGTGGGAAACCAACAAGGAATATGGTAGACCTGAACAACTCCATTTGACCTCATTGATATTTACACAGAATGTTCCACCCAATAACAGCAGAATACACAGTCTTTTCAAAAGCACACAAGACATTGCCCAAGAAGGCATATACTAGACCATAAAACAAGTCTCAACAAACGTAAAAGAATTTAAGTTATGCAAAGTATGCTTTCTGACTACAATAAGATTAAATTGAAAGTCAATAGCAGAAAGATATCTGGAAAATACCCAAATATTTGGAAACTAAGCAGTGTATTTCTAAATAAAACATGGTCAAGGCCAGGTACAGTAGCTCATGTCTCTAATCCCAGCACTTTGAGAGGCAGAGGTGAGAGGATTGCCTGAGCCCAGCTTGGGCTACTTGACAAGAACTCATCTCTACAATAAACTTTCAAAAAAAAAATTAGCTGGGCGCGGGGGCTCACTCTTGTAGTTCCAGCTTCTTGGAAGGCTGAGGAGGAAGAATCACTTGAACCCAGCAGTCTGAAGCTGCAGTGATCATAAACGTGCCATTGCACTCCAGCCTGGACAAAAGAGCAAGACTCTGACTCAGAAACAAAAAAACCCACTATGACCAAATATGTAACCAAAAGGAAAATTAGACAGCATTATAAACATATCAGAATTCGTGGCATGCCAATACAGTAGTACTTAAGGGGAAGCTTACAGAACTCTGTAAGAAAGAAGAAAATCAGAGGCCAGATCATATAAAATGTTTACCTTCAGCTTATCAACAGTAGGAAACTACTCAAGGGCTCTAAGCAGGTGACTGGTATAATTAGATTTTAATTGTCTAAATAGCTTCTGTCTACCACTAAATGTTGGTGATGGCATGAAGCAACTAGAAATCTCATCCATTGCTGGTGAGAGTGTAAAATGATACAACAGCTCTGAAAGAAAGGCTTTTTATAAAATTAAACATACACATATCTTTTGACTCAGCAATTTCACTTCTACTTGATTTCCCAAGAGAAACAAAAATGTGTCCAAAAAAAGACTTGTACACAGTTGTTCATAGAAGCTTTGTCCCAAATAGTCAAAAGTCAGAAACTGCACAAATTAGTAGGCAAATGGATAAATAAAATGTGCTATAGTCATAGATTATAATGCTAGCCAAAAATTAAAAAAAAAACTACTGATACACAACTGCATGAATGACTCTGAAAAATATTGTGCTACGTGGGAAAAAAAATCTTATGCAATAGGACACATGCTGTATTATCCATTTACGTGAAATTCTAGGACACACAAAGCTGATCTATGGTGGGAAAAGTCAGAACAATGATGACCTCATGGGGAGAGGAGTGGAGCAGGTACTGACAGGAAGGGCAGAACGGAACCTTTTGGGATGCAGGTCGTGTCCTATGTCTTGACAGGGATTTGGGTTACACAGCTGTGTTCATTTGTCAAAACTCAGCTAATGTATACCCTTATTTATGGATTTTGTAGCTTAAAATTTTTACCTTAAGAGGAAAAATAACTGTATAAAAAAAGCTGAACCCTAACAATGTACATGCAGGAGTATTTAAGACGTGAACTGATATTTGTGACTTGCTTTGAAATGCATAAGGTAAAATAGATTGATGGCTAGACACAGATAATCAACAAAACAAATGTAATAATTTAATAGTAGAATGTGGCTGATAGGGACACTGTTAATTCTGTCAACTTTGCTATATGTCCGTAACCTTTTAAAATAAAATGTGAGACTTATATCTCCGAAAACAGGGTAGAAAACAAACCTCATGAATAGACGTGGGAGACCAGGTAGAATGCAGCAAGGATGCTATAGCAGCGGGAGTAGGTTTAGAGATGATGAAAGGGTCAGACCTGACAAGTGTTCAGGCTATATCATTAGGGGATAATGATGTTTAGACACACCAGCTAGAAAAAAGGGTCACGAAGTTGTCAAAAACTGTGGCTCTTGCCACTAGACAGAGTTGCATGGCTGAACATGGTGACTCTGTCCCATTGAGTGAGATCCTTGGAAGACTTCCAGGTACCAGGTGGGAGCCAGGTGGCAGCCAGACAGTCACAGAAATGGGTCTAGTTTAGAAGTGATACATGGATGGTAGCTATATATTTGGATATCGTTGGCAAATATTAACAACTAACACAGCATTTCTCATGGACATAGATTAAGTTACCTAGAATCAAGTAGAGAACAGGCAAGTCTCAGGTGAAGCCACAACGAATGGATTCATTTTTTAAAAATGCTGCAGTAGCCGGGCTCGGTGGCTCAGCCTATAATCCTGCACCTTTGGGAGGCTGACGTGAGTGGATTGCCTGAGCCCGTGGGTTCGAGACCCGCCTGGGCGACAAGACCTCATCTCTACAATAAATTAAAAAATCAGCCTGGTGTGGTAGTGCATGCCTGTAATTCCGGCTACTCAGAAGGCTGAGGCAGAAGGATCGCCAGAGCCCAGCAGGTCGAGGCTGCGGTGGCTGGGAGTGGCCACTGCACTCCAGTCTGGGTGACAGATGAGACGCCAACTCAAAAAAATAAAAAATAAAAAAAGTGCTGCAGAAACTTCTGTCCAAACTGAGGAACCAGAACCAATCCTTTCTTGCTATGGTAAAGCTTCTTGGTTAAAGAATAACAGTACCCTTTTTTGAAAGGAAATAATCAATAAAACCACATGGATTTAATATGCAAGGTCGACGACACCATCTCTCACCCTTATGATGCCAAGGAGGCGAAGCGTTTCTTGTATTTCCCTGGCCTCACACCAAGAGGAGCTGAGTCAGAGTCAGGGTCTGGATGATTCTCAGTATCCAAGCAGGACACTGAGAGACCCCCACATCAAAATGTACCAAGCCTATGCATAGTGGGCATGTCTGACTCTCAGCTCACTCTGAACCTAGACCCCTGACTCTGAAAGAATACAAGGCCAGCAGGACACAGTAGATCAAGGCTCCCACATCGCTCCAGGCCCAGGTGTTGGTGAAAACAAGTCAGGTGGGTGTGCAGCGGCTGTGAGAACATGGCTGGGGGCAGGTGGGCCTGCTGAGTGTCTGCTCAGCTCTTCGCAGGCTCTCCCTTGCCTCCCTGGCTCCCTGCCTCCCTTGGGGCCTTGGATGTCGAAGTTCTACACTGAAAGAAATACATGGGGGTGTGGAGGCCCGATACAGGTGGATGGGCTTGACGATGAGGACGTTTCCTGCAAGATCTATCAGATTAAAAACAAAGAGAGTAAAGGCCGAGAAGAAGCCCTGGAGCCAAGGGTCTTCAGAGAAGTCCTGCAGGATAAACTCTACTACAGCCAGCAGTGTGGGTGGTTGCTACCATCTGGAGAGGACTCCCCAGGGTCACTAGCGCATAGCCAGCACTTGTCTGCTGGAACAGACACAGGGTGTTGTTCTGCTAGACTCTCTGGGAAAGTTTGTCATGGGCACCTTTGCTGCCGAAAGCACATAATTAAGATGCTAACGTGGGTCCCTGAGCCAGGGAGGTCATCAGAGCATGAACTCACTACTCTGCTGGCTGTGGCTGGGACACCCCCGGAGGGCTCCAGCTTTTCAGGGCAGGCGCCCTCAGTGGTCAAATTTCTGCTGTGGACTGACTGTGGTCACAGCTCTTGGGTGGAAACCACAGTAGGCCAGCCCTGCCCCACCCACCTCAGGCGGCACTCTCAGGAAGGGTAGACGCCATGAAAAAGGTGGAGGACAGGTCGTCCCCTTCCCCTGGGCTAGGCAGGAAGCTTGTTCCCTCCGGTGTGAGGCTGTGCCCCAACTGGGGCCCAGCAAACAAAGGCCCAGACATAATCTTGGCCCAGATCCCAGGCCTGTGCCTCCACCCCACCCACCCGGCACACCTGTCCCACCACCCAGCTCTGACCACCCAGCCTCCTCCAGCAGGATGAGCCCAGTTCAGGCCAAGGAGCAGGCAGAACACTCAACGTTGGAGTAAACAAGGCGAGCCCCGTTTCCTTCCTGGCCCTGGGGGTCCCCAGCCCAGGAGCCCTGTGGGAATGGGAGGGTCCAAGCCCCCACTCTGGATGCTCCCAGTGGACTGTGAGCTAGCTGAAAACAAGTGTTCACCCAGCCGACACATCGTCAGCAAGGAAGGCATGTCTTTCCTCCAGTGCATGAACAAAGATGCTGCTGATCACAGGAGTGTCGGCGGCCTGCATCACCTCTTTGGTGGGGCTCAGAAACATGACATGCTGGGCTTTCTGACAGATCCCCCTGCTGGTGTGTTTGACCTTCTCACTTTCTCGGCCACACCCCCTGCCCCTATGGAAGCCCAGGAATGAACAGACCCTTCACAGGACCCACAGATATGTCCTTGCAGAAACAAGCAGCTGTCGAGTCATCGGGACAGGAGCTCTCTCAGCCTGTGGGGCCCTGCGGCCCCATCCAACACACATGGCTTCTCAGCGGTCAGCCTGCCAGTGCCAACGCGAATCCCCAAAGCCCCCACTTGGCTGCAGCATCGGACACCCAACCCACCCCCTGCCCTGTTATCCTGCACCACCCTGGCCGGCTGCGTTGACTGTTCACCAGAGCCTTGCACCAGATTTGCAGGAAACCCCCCAGGCTTCTCTTCAACATCCTGATCTGCCTCAGCAGCCAAACTGCAGGTGCTGCTTCCTGGCTTGCCTGATGGAGGGCAAGATAGAGCACGGAACCGGCCACAGAGGCCCTGGGCATTCACGGTTCAAAATGAAACGGAAAAGACATCAGCAAAGCAATTTCGGTGACATTTTTTTCCACATCAAAATAGGTCAGGGCAGGACAAAGTCAAATCTGTCTTTTCAGAAACATTGCAAGGATAATCGAATAGGTCATCCAGGCAGAAGGGAAGTGTAGGGACCGGAGTCACTCACTGTGAGTGAGGCGATGCAGCTTCTATCTCAACACGAGATGTCCACAAAACACGCATGATGCAGTGGTGCAGCAAAGTCTGTCTCCTCCCGTTCAGGGCCTGCTTGGTTTGCCGTTGACCTTTAAGCAGACTCCCTACCCCACGAGGTGGATGCCGGGGTGGTGACGGAGCCCAGTGTGCCCCAGCAGTGGCCCTAAAGGAGCAATTACCCCACCTGCAGGGAGAGGGATCCCTGCGGGCACAGTCCCAGGCACAAGCTCAGAGACAGGCCAGGGCGCCTGAGGCCTCGGGGGGCAGGTGATGGATGACAGCTTTAAGTGAAGGAAGCCCAAGCCGAGAGCTTCTCTGCCGGCCTCTCTCCATGGGGAGACCAGGCCCATGTGTAGACCGCTCCTGCAGGGGAAGGGATTTTATTTTAAATAGACTATTTTGTAGAGCAGTTGGATGGTAGGATTTTCCTTTTCCTACTCCCCAGCCCCCGCCACAGTTCCTCCATTACTAACATCTTATATCAGCATGGTGTATTTGTTAAATTGATGACCCAGTGTTGGCCTGGTGCTACCAACTGCAGTCCACGGTTGATATGCATTTCCTCAGTGTTACCTAATGAATTTCTGTCCACATTACATTTCGTCTCCTTAGTCTTCTCTTGACTTTTATAATTTCTCAGATTTTTTTTCTTTGGATGGACTTGACAGTTTGGAAGAACATCAGCCAGGTATTTTGTAGAATTCCCCTTGACTGGGATTTGCCTGGTTATTTATTGTTCCTCATGTCTAAACGACAGTTATGGGTTAGGGGGAGGAAGATGACAATGGCACATGCCATTTTCACCACATCACCTCAGGGTACACACTCTCTATCCACGTGACTTACTACTATTGATGTCGACCTTGAGAAGGTGGAGTTTTTCATCAGATCCACCATCTCGATGCTGAGCACTCCAGTGTCCCAGGAGACATGGGTCCGCCCTTGAGAACGGAGTGTCTAAAGGGTATGAGGAAGCTGGGGGTAGGCTGGCAGGCTGGACCCGAACCCATCCCCTGCCCCAGCAACCCTGGCCGTGGTGGTGAAGCACAGTGAACATATTGCCCCAGACTTGCTTCCCTGTGTGGCCACAACTGATTAGCAAAGCATCTACTGGTTGTCACAGAAGGTGCCCACAGGTGAAACTGAGCAGATAACATGCACAAAGAAAACCTAGTATTTTATCTTAATGGCCAAATGCAGAAAATAAGATACACAGAAACCAATTTGCAAAAGAACCAAAGAAGCAGCCATGGCTGATTTAAAGTGGTTCTCAACTTCACAAAAGGAACAACCGCTGGCTGGCCCCTTAAATTTCCCAAACCTCTTAATGTCCCTCGACTCAATAAATCAGCATGTATTTTAAATCTCTGACCAATAGTTATCTACTTTGCATGACATAAATATAATAGTGTATCAGTAACTCAAAATTTAAGCAATTCTTCTAATTTATTCAAATGGGATATAAACATCAGCAATGGTTGATTTTCCTAATAAACACATTATTTTTCTTAAAGAGATGATGTTGATTTTTTAAAAAATAATCAGTGATCAACGGTCCCTGCAACACTGATTTAAGGTTATTGAGCTCATGGCCCACAATAAGTAACCATATTTGTTAAACCTCATATACTCTGGTTTCTCTTCAGATTGTATAAATCTTTCGCCTTTTGCTAAAGATTTCTGTGGAGAGGAACAATTCTGAGTCCTAACCCAATCTTTTGAGACCTTGCACCTGCAAGGCTAACAAAGTTGTGGGGGGAAAAGCTTTTTAAGAAAATAAATAAATAAACTTCAAAATCCACACTAATAAGAATCTGGGGGCACACCTGCTACATGTGCAGAATCATCCTAGGGCTAGAAGGATCCTCAAAGTGGCATGCGAGTTCCTCTCCCCTGGAGGCTTTGGAATTCACAAGCAGCAGGGCAGCCTCCAGCGAGGCTCGTGGGATGCCCATTCACCCAACAACTGTCAACAGGCCACCTCCTGCATGGGGTCCCCATGCTCAGCCTGTGGCAACAAGATGAGCAAAAGGACGTCTTCAACTTCGGGGGACAATGAGACCCCCCAGTGACAATGACACATGAATGTTCCCTCGGGAGGGGTCCTTTGCAAAGGGGTTCAGAGAACAAAGGCATCCTGCCTGCACTCCCCCTTCTCTTCCTGCGGAAAGACCACAGATAGGGTGGGTTCAGGAGACAGTAGCACCTAGGCACCTTGTAGCAACAGGCTGGCGTCACTGGGGAGGTTCCAAGGAACATGTCAGAGCCTGAGCAGAAAGCACAGGCCTCGATTGAAGATGGAGGGGGGACCCTCAGTGGGTTGTGGAGTAGCAGGGGGCATGGGTCAGTGTGAAGGTCACATTCAGTGAGGTACATTGACAGCCCCAAAGCAGGGGTGACGCTCCAGGAGAGGAAAAGAGTAGGAGCCTGTGGACACAGCTCAGGCTGGGGATGGGAGAGCCCCGCTTCTGAACTCTTCTCTTCCCACCAGCAGCAGACAGACCCTGGCTCCCACCTTAAGGGTGTGGCAACCCAGGCAACAGGAGGCTTGGTGCTGGAGAGCCAGAAGGGACTCTAGTCCCTGTCTCTACATCAGAGGTAAGTTCAAGGCTGCCCCACCTTGCTCTCAGACCAGGAAGGTGCTCTGAGTTTGGGAGGGAGAGGAAACTTAGAGGAAGGCTATGAGGGAGGAAGACTATGAAAGCAGCCTTGACCCCCAACCCCCCAAAGACATTCGGATGGATGCCAGCAGATGACTATGAATAGACTGTACCCTCATCCGTGAAACAATTCTCAATACATTTAAAATGATTGAAATCATAGAAAGTCAGGTCGTAATCCTAACTACAATAGAATGACATTGGAAATCAGTTACTGAAAGAAAGTTGGGAAACTCACAGATAGGTAGAAATTAAAAAATATACTTCTAAACACAGTGAGTTTAAAAAGAAATTACAAGGAACATTAGAAAATATCTTGAGAATAGTGAAAATGAAGATGAAACCTACCAAAATTTATGGGATGCAGCTAAGCAGTATTCAGAGGGAAATTTATATTTGTAAACACTGATATTGGGGGGGAATACATTACAAAAATAATGTTTTACCTTAAGACATTGGGGGCAAAAAGAGCAAACTAAACCTAAAGCAAACAAAAATAAGGAAATAATAATAGTTATAGCAGGAATTAATTAACTAGCAAACAGAATAGCAATAGAGAAAAATCAATAAAACTAAAACTTGGTTTTTTGAAAATATTGACAAACATTTAACTGGCTTGATCAAGAAAATAAGAGAGAAGATTCAGATTACTTAAATCAGAAATGAAAAAACATGACCACCACTTTTACAGAAATGAAAAGATCATAAAGGAATACTATGAGTAGTTCTGTGACAATAAATTAGACAACTTAAATAAAATGGACAAATTCCTGGAAAGACACAAACTTCCAAAACTGACTTAAGAAGGGGAAAAAAAGGTATAGCAAGTAAGGAGATTGAATTAGTAATTAAAAAAAGAAAAACCTATCCACAGGCCTAGACGACTTCACTGATTAATTCTTCCAAATATTAGATTAAAAAATTAATACAAATTCTTTCCAAAAATTATAGAGACAACACTTTTCAACTCATTCTATGAAACCAAAATTACTCTGATCCCAAAACCTGAGAAAGATATCACAAGAAAGAAAACTACCTACCAACATCTTTGAGTGGCAGACCAATTCCAACAGCAAATAAAAAGGATCATACACCATGACCAAGTGGAATTTATCCCAGGACTTCAGAGTTGGCTTAACATCCAGAAATCAATTAACATAATACATTGTATCAATAAAAAAAAAGAAACAAAAACCACACAAAAATCTCAATAGATTAAGGAAAAGCATGTTAAAAAAAAAAAAAACTTGCCGGGCTTGGTGGCTCAGCCTGTAATCCCAGCACTTTGGGAAGCCAAGGCAAGTGAATTGCCTGAGCCCGCAGGTTTGAGATCAGCCCAGGCAACTTGGCGAGACCTCCTCTCTACAATAAATAAAAAATTAGCCGGGCATGGCAGCACGCACTTATACTTCCGGCTACTTTGAAGGCTGAGGCAGAAGGATCGCCTGAGTCCAGCAGGTGGACGCTGGGGTGGCCATGAGTGTGCCATGGCACTCCAGCCTGGGCAACAGAGTGAGACTCCAACTCTTTTTTCTTTTCTTTTCTTTTTAAAAAATTTTTATTATAAAGATGTGGGGTACATTTCAGGGTTAAGTATATAAACATTGATCATGCAGGTACCCTTGTTGATGAAGTATACCCTCCCTCCCCTAGCAGTTTCCCTCAACTGCCAATCCCATCCCTCACCCCAACAGTTTCCCACTACTGCCAATTGCTTTCTTATAGCATTATAATTGTTCAAGGTTCATTTATGAGTGAGAACATATGGAACTCTGTTCTTTGTTTCTGTGATAAATCACTGAGTATGATCAACTCCAAATCCATCCAAGTTGCTGCAAAGTCTATATATTTGTCATTCTTTATGGTTGCATAATATTCCATCGTGCACATGTATCACATTTTTTTTATCCAGTCCAGCTTCAATGGGCAACCCGGTTGGTTCCAAGTTTTTGCTATTGTGAATAGAGCTGCAACAAACATACGTGTGCAGGTATCTTTTTTGTAGAATGATTTGAGTTCCTCTGGGCATATTCCCAATAGGGGAATTGCTGGGTCATATGGAAGCTCAATTTCTAGGTCTTTCAGAAATCGCCACACTGTCTTCCAAAGAGGTTATACTAGTTTGCATTCCCACCAGCAGTGTAGAAGCATTCCTTTTTCTCCACATCCTTGCCAGCATATGTTGTTGTTTGTTTTACTTTATTTATTTATTTATTTATTTAAGTTGGAGTCTCACTCTGTCGCCCAGACTGGAGTGCAGTGGCCTCTCCCGGCCACTGCAGGCTCAACCTGCTGGGCTCCAGCAATCCTTCCGCCTCAGCCTTCCAAGTAGCTGGGACTACAGGTGCACGCTACCATGCCTGGCTGATTTTTTATTTATTGTAGAGATGAGGGCTTGTCAAGTTGCCCAGGCGGGTCTCGAACCCGCGGGCTCAGCCAATCCACTCACCTCAGCCTCCCAAGGCATGGGATTACAGGCTGAGCCACCGAGCCCTGCTTGTTGTTTGTTTTATGAATGATGGTCATTCTTACAGGGATTAGATGGTATTTTGTGGTTTTGATTTGTATTTCTCTGATGTTGAATGAGGCTGAGCACTTTTTCATGTGTCTGTTGGCTGCCTGTATATCTTCCTTTGAGAAGTGTCTATTCATGTCTTTTGCCTACTTTTTATAGGGGCTGTTTTTTTCCTTTTGGCGCATTTGAGTTCCTTGTAGATCCTAGATGTTAGGCCTTTGTCAGATAAACAGTTGGCAAGTATTTTTTCCCATTCTGTGGGCTGTCTCCCTGCTCTCGTCTGGTTTCTTTTGCTTTGCAGAAGCTCATTTTGGTTTCTTTTGCTTTGCAGAAGCTCGTTAATTTGATGAGGTCTCCCTCCCTTTTTGATTTCTTAAGGTATTGGTCCTTAGGGTTCTGAATAGGAATTGGTTCCCAGTTCCAATTTCCATAAAGGTGTCTCCTGCATTTTCTAAGATTCTTATAGTTTGAGTTTTTACATTTAGATCTTTCATCCATTTAGAGTTAATTTTTGTGTATGGTGATAGGTAGGGGTCCTTTTTCAATCTTCTGCATGTGGTCAGTTTTCCCAGCACCATTTACTGAATAGGTTCTCCTCTCCCCAGTGGTTGTTATTGGAGGCTTTGTCAAAGATGAGTTGGCTGAGGAATTGAGGTTTTGCTTCTGGAATCTCTATCCTGTTCCATTGGCTTGTGTGCCTGTTCTTAAACCCATACCAGGCTGTTTTGATTACTGTAGACTTATAGTAAAGTTTGAAGTCTGGAAGTGTGATACCTCCTGCTTTGTTTCTTTTGCTAAGGATTGTTTTGGCTATACGTGGTCATTTATATTTCCATATGAGTTTCTGTATTGTCATTTCCAGGTCCGAGAAGAATGATGTTGGTAACTTAGTGGGTATTGCGTTGAATCTGTAGATTGCCTTTGGTAGGATGGACATCTTAACGATGTTGATTCTTCCTATCCATGAGCATGGAATATTTTTTCATTTACTTGTGTCTCCTTGGATTTCTTTATTCAGTGTTGTAATTCTCATTGTAAAGGTCTTTCACTTCTCTGGTTAGGAAGATGCTGAGGTATTTCATTTTTGGTGGCTATTGTGAATGGGATTGTGCTTTCTATTTGGATCTCTGCCTGCTTGTTGTTGGTGTATAGCAATGCAACTGTCTTTTGCACATTTATTTTGTACCTTGAGACTTTGTCAAAGTCCTTTATCAGTGCAAGCAGGTTTTTGACAGATTGTCTTTAAAACCTACCCCTTTTCAGGATAAAAACACTCAGTACACCAGGAACAGAAGGAAACCTCCTCTATCTGACAGTGTACATCTATGAAAAACCCACAGCTAACATCATAGTTAATGGTGAAAAACTGAATTCTTCCCCCTAAGATTAAGAACAAGAGAAGGATGTCTGTTCTTGCCACTTCTGTTCAATGTTGTATAGATTTCAATTAGGTAAGAAAATGAAATAGAAGACATCCAGAATAGAAAGAAGTAAAACTTTCTCTCATCTTATATGACAGGTTCTTGTATATAGAAAATCATAAGGAACAACTGTAAAACCTATAGCAAGGTTGCAGGTTACAAGATCAACATACATATACAGTAAGTCTTCACTTAACATCAGCAATAGGTTTTTGGAAGCTGCAACTTTAAACAAAAAGATGTACAGCAGGTTGTCAAATAACGTTTCATTCAACATCAATTTGTTATAACACTAATGAGGAAAAAACTGATATTGTTACATGTCATTTCACTTGAAGTTGCAGTTTCCAAGAACCTATTGACAACATTAAGTAAGGACTTACTTCATTAATTCAACAATCTAAAAATCAAATGCAAAAAGTAATTCATTTATAATAACATGAAAAAGAATAAAAGTATTTAAGAATAAATTTAACCAAGGAGATATAAGATGCTCAAACTGAAAACTACAAAACATTGTTGAAAAAAATTAAAGAACATCTAAATAAATTAAAAGACACTCATGCCCACTAATGGATTGGAAGTCTCAATATTTTTAATATGGTAACACTCTGTAATCAGATCTAAAGATTGAGAACAATCTGTGTCTGAATCCTTACTGGCTTCTTTTGGAAACTGAAAAACTGACTAAAACTTATATGGAAACTCAAGAGACCCAGAATGCACAAAATACAATCTTTAAAATAGAACAAAGTGGGAGGGCTCACACTTTCAAATTTCAAACCTTACTACAAAGCTATGGGAACAAAACAAAAACAGTGTGATGCTGGCATAAGGCTAGCCATACTGATCAATAAAATAAAACTGAGAGTACAAAGGGAAAACCACGTAATTACGGTCAGTTGATTTTTGACAATTGAAGGATGCCAAGTTTATTCAATGAAGAGGAATAGTCTTTTCAACGACTGGTGCTAGAACAATTGGATAGCCACATGCAAAAGAATGAAGCTGGACCCTCACTTCACACCATATACAAGAATTAATTTAAAATGGTCAAAGACTTAACTGTAAGGCCTAAAATTATAAAACTTAGAACAAAGTAGAGGTAAATCAGCATGACCTTAGATTTGGCACTGTCTTCTTAGATATGACACCAAAGGTATCAGCAACCAAAGAAAAATAGACAAGCCGGACGTGAAAATTGAAAACTTCACGTGTCAAAGGACACTATCAAAAATTTGAAAAGACAGCCTACAGAATGGGAGAAAACATTTGCAAATCATATATCCAACTGAAACTTGTATCTAGATTTTTTAAAAACTCTTGCAATTCACTAACATAAATACAAATGAATCCATTAAAAATGGGCAAAGAACTTGGATGAACTCAGTCTATAATACTGAGTGATCTATTGCAGAAACAAAGAACTGAGTATCACATGTTCTCACTCATAAGCGGACCTCGGACAGTTGTCGAAATATGATAAGAAAAGGATTAGCAGTACTGGGAAACTGCCGGGTGGGGCAGTAGGGGTGGGGAGGAGGCGGGATTGGCAGTAATGGGAATCTGCGGGGGGAGAGGAGGGCACACTTCATCAACAATGGTACCTGCATAATGAACATTTGTATACCTAACCCTGAATTGTACCCCACAGCTTTAAAATAAAAATTTTTTTGAGTTGGAGTCTCACTCCGTCGCCCAGGCTGGAGTGCAGTGACACACTCACAGCCACTCCAGCGTCAACCTGCTGAGCTCCGGCAATCCTTCCACCTCAGCCTTCCAAGTAGCCAGAACTACAGGCGCACGCTACCACACCTGACTAATTTTTGATTTATTGTAGAGACGAGGTCTTACCAAGTTACCCAGACTGGTCTCGAACCTGTGGGCTCAGGCAATCCACTCGCCTTGGACTCCCAAAGTGCTCGGATTATAGGCTGAGTCACTCAGTCTGGCCTAAAACAAACAAAAAAAATTTTTTATGATGGACAAAGGGTCTGGATAGAAATTTCCCCAGAGACCTACAAATGGCCAATAAGCACACAAAAAGATGCTCAACGTCATTAGTCATCAGAGAAATTGAAATCAAAACCACATGAGATCCCACTTCAGACCTGCTGAGATGGATATAATTTTAAAAAGACAGATGATAAGTGTTGACAAGGATAGAGAGAACTCAGACTGGGAAGGTAAAATGGTGCATCCACTTTGGAAGACAGTTGATAGCTCCCCCAAATGTTACGCAGAGAGGTACCATTTGATCCAACAATCCCACTTCTAGATGTATACCCACAAGAAATGAAAATATATGTACACAGAAAATTGTACATGAACGTTCACAGTAGCACTATTTATGGTAACCAAAATGCGGAAACAACTCAATTTTCCACAAGCTAATAAACAGATAAATGAAATGTGGTATAGCCATACAGCCAAATTTTATTTGGTCACAAAGAGGAATGAAGTTCTGAAACATGCTATGGAGTGAATGGACCCTGAAAATAATGCACTAAGTGAAAGAAACCAGTCACAAAATACTTAATATTATGGCTTTATTTCTATGAAATGTCAGATGAACAAATCTACAGAGACATAAATAGATTGGAGTTTCTTTGGGCTGGGGAGGATGAAGAGTTGGGGGATGGCTCATAGGCGCCGGCCTTCCTTCTAGTGATAAAAACGGTCTAGAATTGATTATAGTGATGGTTGCACCACTCTGTGGATATACTAAAAACAACTGAATTTTACTCTTTCAACAGATGAATTGAATGTGTATATGCTGTATGAATTAGTTCTCAATAAAGCTGTTACCAAAAAAATATCCAGTGGGTTTTTATTTGGGGGCAGCTTTATTGTACACTGGACAAGCGCTAGGCTTGTGTTGGAACTGAGCTGTTGGCCCATCCTTGAGGACCTGGGCTCTCACGTCTGCCCAGCCCTGCAATGCCCTGGCTGAAGTCCCTTTGGAGACCAATCACCAAGCTCTCCAGGATTATCACAAGCCACAAAATATTTAGTACTTAAGGGGCGGTGATGAGAGGAAGAAGAGAAGTCCGCTCATACAATGTTTACAAGGCACAGGACATTCTTTGAGTTCCTTGAAACCTAACAGCCGCTTCGGTTCTACCAATAACCCGACCTTACAGGTGTGCAGACTGAGGCAGAGGGAGGTCAGGAGGTGTGCCCCAGGTCCAGCGCTAGCAGGGGCCAAGAGAAGACGGCAGAGCCCACTTGGTAAGGCGGGGCCCTTGCAGCCACGAGCAGCTGTCTTTTTTTTTTTTTTTTTTTTGCAGCTGTCTTATCTCACAGGTCCTCCTCGGGGTCACGGGAAGGCAGACCCAGCTCAGGCAGACTGTGTTTCTCTGCCAAGGCCGGATCACAAGAACAGCTGAACTTTGAAAACTCAGCCACTGCGTCTTGTCTTCCCCGTGTGGAAAGAGGAACAGGCTGGGCCTTTCCGTCCCTGGGATGGAACAGCCAGGCTTGGCTCCTCCGTCTTCCTCGCCCGGCGGTGCAGGGCGGCTCAGAAACCCCAGCGGGGGTGCGGCCCGGGGGCTGCCCTGGTGGGTGCGCGGGGTGCGCGCTGGGGCGACAAACCCAGGCTCCGGCCACGGAGGCCCAAGCTGCTCCCTTCAGATCCTTCCCCGTCTAACCGTTGCGACCTCGAAAGCCCCCAGGAAATCCGCTCGGTCGGGATCTCAGGCGAAAATCGGGTTCACACGAGGACGCAAGGAGACAAGCGCGGAAGGTCGCGGCTGGAATTCTTTCCCACGCTTGTCCCCGTGCGGCCGCCACTTCGACACGCCCGACACGCGCCTTCCTGAGCTCCGGGGCGAGGGAGCCGCAGCCCCGAGCTCGGGCGCAGACGCCTCTCGGGAGCCCCGCGCGCCCGTCCTGCCCCAGCCCGGGAGCGGCGTCGGGCGCGGGGGCCCCTGCTGCGCCCGGCAGACGCGCGCTGCCCTCGCGCGGCCTCTGGGCAGCCCTCGCCTCCCCGCTGGGTCGGTCCGCGGGCGCTCGGCCTCCTGCCGTCGCCCTGCGGCGCGCCGAGGGCTGGGTGGGCCCCGAGACCCCGCGAGCAGCCCTTCCCCAGCCCCGTCCGCCCCTCGCTGCCCGCTGCGCCCCGAGGCCCGCCGCCCTGGCCTCTGTTTCCGGCGGCCGACTCAAGCCAGCAGTCAGTTTGCGTTTGTTCCGCTGGATCGAGGAAAACCTCCGGGGACAACCACGGCAGTGAACGTGAGCAACAGAAAACGGCAGCCCGAGCTGGGGCGTGGTCCGGTTTGGCTGGCTCAGCTCTCCCGATTTACCGTGACTATGCCCAGTCTCCAGCTGCCACGGCCCGGGTGCCCTCCCCGCCTGCCCGCCGAGCTCTGGGCGCCTCAACCCCCTCGCTCGCGGTGTGGCCGCCCCCCATCCCGCCCCGACCCCCGGGCAGAGCAGCGCGAGGCCCGGGATTCCGCGGGCACCGCCTCGGGACCCAGCAGGGCCGGTGGCCCCAGCGGGGCAGGCGTCCTCTGAGCCAGGGGTACGGCGCTGCTGCCAGGGTCCCACCAGCCCAGCGTGGCTCGGGGCTGCGGCAGTGACCTCGCACTAGACGCTTTGCTCCTGGGGGAAGCGGTCTGCACAGGCCCCGATCTGAGCGGGAGGAAACCGTCCTCCCTCCCCGCCCCCTCCCTGAAAGCCGGGGGCTGAAAGCAGCTAAGAACTAGCTCAGCTGCCAGGACGAGAAGAGGCGAAAGAAAACAAGAAGGGGGGGGGGCGAGAGAGGAAGGGGGAAGGGGAAAGGGGGAGGGGAAGGGGGAGAGGAGGAGGTTGGGTCTCCCGCCTCCGCTTGCTGCAGGAGGAAGCTAAGTCACTCCCCACAGGGCTCTGCCAGGGTTGAGTGAACTGCCCGGTGTCGCACCTGGAACTGCCTTCAGCATCATGGCTACCTCAAAGAACAAGCAGTGCTGAAAACGGGGGCACCAGCTTCCTCCTTTGATATCACAAGCGGTCCAGCTAGCTGATTTCAGAGGGAAAAAAGAACACTTCAGAGCGGTTTCTAATTTTGCCTGTACGTGTCTTGATCTCTTGTCTCTAGTAAATGAAAATGTATCACAATAAAATTAAGCTATTCACAGCTGCATGCGACCCCGGAGTTGGCGGCTCTTGGTCGAATTCTCTGGAAAGATAAAAACCAAATGGCATTTCAAGGGAGGGCAAAGGCTGAGCATGTGAGTGGGGCGTCGGCATCTGGAGGAAGGGAAGCTTCCTGGCCTGGGTTGAGCAGAGTCAAGATGAGGCAAGGGAGGGGGCACAAGCGTCAGCCCCAGCTTCCAGAGAGTGAAGGAACTGCACCCAGGACCCTCAGCTCAGCACAGCCATAGTGGAGGGGGGGAGGTAGTGTGCTGGGCTCCGACACATGCAGCAGCCCTCCTCATCCTTCCCCCACCTTCCCCATTGAGAGGGAATACTCCTCCCTCAGCCCAGCCTACCCCACCATGGAAACCCTGACTCCTGGGGGCCTCTCTCATGGGTCACCTCTGTCCCAGGTTGGCAGGGACAGGCCTTCACCGTGGTGCTGGGAGTGCACCTGCCAGCCCAAGAGCATCCCTGAGCACTGACCACAAGGCGGGTCTGAGAGGTACAGCTCGGGGCCTCAACTCACTTGACCTTTACTCTCCTCTGCAGCCAGGCTCAAGGCTCAGCTCTTAAACTCGGCTACACATTAGAGCCACGTGGGAAGGCAAAGGCCGGGTCCCAAAGCAGGACATGGAAATGATTCAAGATGGACCCAGCCATCAGTTTGAAAATGACACACTGCCAGGGCAGAGACCATCCCCAAGAGTCAGGGTCCTGCTGATCGGTGCCCTTTTGTTCACGCAAAGTCACCAATACATCCCACCAAGTGAAGAGGTCTCTCTCTCTCAAAAAGTGTGCAGCATTTTGTGTTTTTCCTTATTTGCTTCATTTTAATCTGTTCGGGGAGTTCAATCAAACACACAGATTAAGGCGATAATCAGGAAATGAGGAAATTCAGAGAAAGTGGTTTGAGAGAGAGTAAGAGCAGACACAACCCCACCTCTTGAGGTGGGACAGCAGACCCAGGCTGGGACCCAGCTGGTTTGAAGGCCTGTGTAGAGCAGGGAGCCAGCGAGAGTTCCTAAGTGTGACTCAGGATCTTCCCCTAGCAAGGCGGTCAGGCAGATACCATAGGGCCTGACACAAGACAAACTCCACAAAGAGGAAACAAGGAAACACTTCCAGCAACGTTCTGCAAACCCCAGGGACTGAGGGCAGTGGCCCTGTAATTGTTGATGTCTATTCATCCCTAATGTCAGTATTGACTTCCGCTTTGACCCAGATTATTTGAATGAATGTTTGCAAGCATCCAAACCATGCATTATGGAAGTCGTCCTTATGTTATTCATTCTAACTGTATGGACTTGTGGTCAAAAGGCATGACTAGGAAGGGTCTACTTCTTAAACCTTGCTGAGATTTTTCCTTGTGGCCCAGGGCACAAACAATGATGAAACAGAGCTCCTTACTTACTGGGTGTGCATGAGCCAAACTTTGACAGGCATGCTGAAGTATTATCTCACTTAATCTTTTTCAGTTAAACATGAGTAGTTTAAATATGATCCGGTTTTTAAAATCTTCTATGGATATTTACAGTAAATGTTAGCTTTTGGTGTAAAGATATTGTCTAAATCCACGGAGCCCCCTACACCTTGTAGGGAAGCTGAGGAGGTGCAGGTTGCTGTGTCCCCTGCTGACCCCTCTCACCTCTGTCCTCTTGCCTCTCTGTGAGCACCAGGCTGCTCCCTGCTCTGGGCTCTGCATCTCTTATCCCACCTTGCAGACGGCAAGCAGCCTAGCTGGCCAGGCCTGTGAAAGGTCTCCAATGTTTACGTGATTTGACTGAATTGCAGAAGAATGCTTGCAGTCATTAAGTGATAACAGCATCCATTCTGTGCATTAGCCGACTTCTGGAAGTGCCCATCGCAATATTAATACTATCTGTAGAAGTTCTGAGAATTCATGTTCTAAGAATCTCTTCCTGAAATTGTCAGATAGCGGCAAAAAATGTCGGTGAGTTTTGTCATTGTCATCATATTGTGATTATCTGCAATTATTGCTCAGTGTTCGTAGAAATAATAGTTGGCACACATCCAGCACTTGCTAGGTGCATTCCAAATGTCATCTTGCTCACCTCCAGGACAGCACCACGTGCAGGGGCAGGGCTGGCCACAGATCACCCAGCTCCTGCTGGGTAGAGCCAGCACTTGGACCCACGCTCTTTGGTCAAATCCACCACAGGTTGAATTCAAGGAGCAATAGTTCTCCTAACTGCAGCATATGGGGGCTGAAAACTTGACCGCATCAGGGTATGCTTCTGTTCAAATTTATTTCTTTTTTCTTAATACTAATTGCCACGCCTTCTGTTATTACCAGTTCTTTAATGTCCTCTATTTGGAATAACTTCCTTAATAGCACAAAATTATATCCTAGTTAGCATAATCACATTGTTTAATAAAAAGTGTTAAGTCAAAATCTCAGCAGGACCTCCAAAACTCAATCTAGTGCTGTGCAAAAGACACAAAAAACTGCACAGAGGTTAGATTGCAAAATAAAGTTTAGAAAGCAGATGAGAGAGAGAGACAGCGAGAGAGAGAGAGAGAGAGAGAGAGAGAGAGAGAGAGAGAGAGAGAGAGAGAGAGAGAGAGAGAGAGAGAGAGAGAGAGAGGAGATTCACCTCCCCAAGGAGGGGAGGAGCCCAAAGCTAGGAAAACATGGCAAGCATAGCTCAAAGAGCCATATGGCCAGACCAGAGCTTAGCAAAGCAATGGCCCTTCTGTCCAAATTTAAAAGACAGGAAAACATCTGGGGTGCACCTTTTCTGGAGAGTCGTGAAAGACAACTTTGCATGGTAACAACATGACTAGACATCTTCAGCTGCTAACAGGGGTTTCTAAATTACCTCTGCTGTCCTGGAACCCAGAAAGAACACATTGAGGTAATGACCTGGAGAAGAGCCAGACAGCATTCCGCCATTTTCGTAGTTCAGCCTGTGTAATGAATATTGTTCCTTTACATTGTCTTTAAATACTAGCCCATTTATCAAATGAACAAGGATAATGTAACTATGGGTCACAGATGACTAACAGCAAACGTGACTTTCTATCACAGGAATGTGACTATTCCAAACATAATAAAAGTGCTAGAATCGCCCCCCAAAGTGTGGCTCCAGTGCTGTTGCTGAGATTCTCAGAAATGAACTGTTTTAGGAGGTGAGCAGAACCATCAATGAATATGGAGTGTAAATAAAATACTAAGAGGTCTGCCACCAAGGGGTCGACAAGAAAAATAATCGACGAGTGAACTGAATCACCCATTTGAATTTCAGAGAAGCAAAACTATTGCTATCTCATAATTTTGCTAAAATTATAATTTTTTCTATGTACTGTTCTTTTCAATAAAACTAACTCATTATATGTATAATTCTAAGCCAATACCTTTACATTTTTAAGAATTTTTATACAAATTCATAAATAAAAAATCTTTGTCAGCTCAAAAAGGCTGGCAGTGGTTTAAGAAGTCACTCACCATTGTCCTAGCTAATCTGCCTCTAACCCAGAGGTTCCCAACTGGGGTGATTTTGCCCCCAGGGACTTTGGCAACATCTGGATACCTTTTTCATTGTCCCATCTGGGAAAGAAGCTGCCACTGGCATTCTGGCTGTTGGAGGCCTGGGATCTGCTCAACATCCTACAGTGCACTGGGCAGCCCCCACCCCAAAGAACAGTCCTCCTCCAAAAGCCAGTAGTGCCAAGGTTGAGAAGCTGGCCTATTGGCACCTGGACATGAACACTGAAATACCTTAGCACTTCACTCGCTCCTTCCTCTCCTGCCCCACTTGGCCCAGAGGCAGACATGCATCTATCCGCTAGCCCAGGACGAAGGGAGCCACTGTTGTGGGTGGGGTCACCTGTGTGCCCAGCAAGACAACTAGCTGGGCTCTGTGAGTCCTAGGGAGACATCTCAGTGGAGAGAAAGGTGCTGAGAGTGGCCTGGCGCCCAGGCCATGTCAGGACCTGACTGAGGCCATCCTTCAGAATGTGCAACTGAACACTCTCTTCCGGTGCTTCTGCTTCAGGAAGGGGCCCTCAGTGTTAGGGGTGGGGACACAGTTGTGACAGTGGCCACTCCAGAGGAGCTCAGCAGAATGGTCAGAACTCACAAAACTCAAAAAAACAAGGGCTACTTTTTTTTAACACAGGCTTCTACAAGGTATATATACAGATGGCAGATGAGCACATGAAAAGAAGCTCAACATCAGCAGTTACTAGAGAAATGCAAATTGAAAAGACAAGGACACAGCACTCTATACCTGTTAAAATGCCTAAAGTTAAAACAAGTATTAACCAGGTGTTGGCAGCCTCATGAAGGAACTGGAACTCTCAGGGACTGCTGTTGGGGATGGAACACGGCACAGCCTCTTCAAGAAAGGGCAGCAGTGTCTCAGAATGGTAAACTTGTGCCCACAATACGATTCAGTCATTCCATTCCTAGGTAGCCAAGAAATGAAAATACATGTCCATAGGATGACTTGCACATGAGTGTTTGTAAAAGCTTTATTTGTAATAGCGCAAGACTCTAAACGATGCAAATGCCCATCAACAAGTGAATGGAGAAACAACATAATTGGAGAACTTATCAGGAAGAAATGAACTGTAGTCTCATCCCCAAAGAGAGTGTATGCTATGCAATTCCATTTATATAAAATTCAAAAACAGTAAACCAGTCTGCAGCATCTGAAAGCTGAACAGTGATCACCTGTGGGGCAGGAGACAGGAAAAGACAGAAAAGAGAAATGTACAGAGAGACATGATAAGATGTTGGTGATGGCTGTGTCCATGATCGTGCATGCTGTGATATTTTCACAATTGTATGTGCATGTCAAAACTTATCGCAATGTAGTCTTTAAATATGTGACGTTCAACATTCACTGTGTGCTAATTATACCTTAATACAAGTATTAAGCAAAACAAAATCAAAGCATATCAAAACTCATGAAGTACAGTTAAAGCCATACTAAAAGGGAAAGTTATAACCTAAAATGTGTGTATTAAAAAAGAAGAAATACTGGAAGTCAACAATCTAAGTATCCATATCAAAAAGCCAGAATAAGTAGAGGAAAAGAAATTATAAAGACAACAGCAGCAATAAATGGAATAGCAAACAGATATTCACTCAGAAAAATCAGGAAAACCAAAGGCACATGCTCCATGTGCCCTTGAAAAGATTAATGAAATGAATAACAGCAGTATTGATCAAGAACGAAATAAAAAGAGAGAGGACACAGATTGAAAATATCAGGATTCAAAAACGCACATAACTACAGAATTTGCAATTTTAAAAACAGTAGGAAGATACCATTTAAAAATCCATGCCAACAAATTTAAAAATTCAGATTAAATGTGCCAATTTATTTTTTTTAAATAAAGCAGATTTAATAAGAAATTAGAATCTGAATTCTTCATCATTTATTTTTAGAAATTAAATCCAGAAAAGAAAATCCTACCAAAAAAGGAAACTGAGGGCCCAGATGCCTTCACTAGTGGATTCTTCCAAACATTTAAGGAGAACTAAAACCAATGTACACAAACTCTTAGTTTATTTTTTTTATGTATTTATTTATTTATTTTTGAGTCAGGGTCTCACTCTGTCACCCAGACTGAAGTGCGTTGGCATGATCATGGCTCACCGTAACCTCAGCGTCCTGGGCTCAAGCGATCCTTTCACCTCAAGCATGCACCACCACGCCTGGCTAATTTTTTTTTTATTTTTTGTAGAGGTGAGGTCTTGCCATATTGCCAAGGCTGGTCTCAAACTCCTGGGCTCAACCAGTCCTTCCAACTCGGTCTTCCAAAGTGCTGGGATTACAGGCATAAGCCACCATGACCAGCTGTACACAAACTTTTGAAAATATTTTTTTAAAAGAGAGAATGTGTTCTAACTCTTATGAGACTTGAATAATCCTCACACCAAAAATTAAACAGAAACATTGCAAAAAAGAAAAAAAAAGCATACCAATCTCTCTTTTAAACATTGGCCCAACATATTACCAAATTGATTCCTGTGATATATAAAAGAATAATACACCATGATAAAGTCGTTTAATCCAAGGTTAACTTGACATCTAAATATCAATCAGTATGGCTGACCACGTTAACTAAAAAGAGGAGAAAAATCATATATCATCTTAATAGATAAAGAAAAAGCATTTGATAAAAGCCAGCACTTACGATAAAAAGCAAAACCCTTAGCAAACTAGAAATAGGTTGGATTTTCCTTAATTGATAAATGACATCTACAAAGATAGAACCTCAAATATGCCTCATAGTGAAATGAAATATGGAATACTTTTGCTCTGAGGTCACAAATTAGAGAAGGCATCTACTGTCCACATCTATTCAACCTTGGCTTGAGTGGTCCTGGCCTTTAAAATAAGGCACAAAGAAAGTTTAAAGGCATGCAGATTGGAAAAGAGAAGATAAATCTGACATTCTCAGATGACATGAGTACACATGTAGGAGATCCAAAAGATACTTCAGATTCAATTAAGAGTTTTCGTGAAAAAAAGAGGAAAGTAGATGCCTACTTTCTGACATGGGGAATGAGGAACCCCCGACACACTGTGGTAGCAAAAGCTAGTTAAAGAATATACTTATGAAGAGGGTGTCATTGGTGTCTAAAAACCACAAGACGTAACTATAGGTTTCTATTGTATATTTATTTATTTCATGGGAAACCTTCTGAAGGTTACACAGCATGACTGTCAACAGCAAATACCCCTTGGGGGGACAGGGATGAGAGCCAGGCAGGGCCTAGAAGAATTAGATTTTATCTGGATGCCTGAGGACACTGCACCCAGATGAATGCGTCCTGCCTTTCTCTTGACATTCAATATAATTGTAGAAGAAGATAAAGAATTGTGTTTTTGACACTGTCAGCTGGTGTACATCATCTTCAGGCGCTGAACAATGCCATCTCCTCCAGCGGAAATGCAACCTCATCGTGACCCTGTGAAAGACAGCCACCGTCTCCTTCCTCCTCAGGTGCAGAGACCATCCACCCATGATGTTAGACATACCCTCTGAAACTGGCACAAGAGACACCGCATGACCATATTGGTAGACAAAAAAAATCATCCCCAAAGCTACAAATGGAAAGCCAGGGGTGGTATGCCTGTCAGATGTTCCTCTTGGGGCTGCCTGGAAATGTCAACCAAAAAGCACCTGCAAGACATGTCGACATTGGGCTTCTTTGAGCATCCTGTGACAGCAGCATGGTTAAGTTTATCATACTCATTCCACAGGTGAGGAAACTGAGGCTGAGTGATCTTTAGCATGTCAGGAAAGCCTGTCTCACCTGGCCTCTTCCCCCACCACAGGGTGGGCCCCTCTCTCTGAGTGGGACTACAGCTCTCATTGGTTTGGTCTTACTCGCACTGACCATGGGTCCTGCTTGCATCCATGAGCCCTGCAGTCGGAGGCCTTCTCAACCTGGGAGTCCTGTGGGCAGATTCTCCCCACATTGTGTCTTATGACCCATTGGGTGGGTCAGCACCCAGGGGATCCCGCCCCCCAAGCTGGAGCACAAACCCACCTGTGCCTGCTGCAGCCACCTTCCCTACAATCCTGGCTTCCTCACCCTGGGGTTCATTCTTGGCCTCCATAATTTCCTCACACCGTCTAGCGAGTGGCACTTCCCGGATGACATCATAAGTGACTTCTCCTGGAGATGCCTCGAATCTTCCCAGACCTGTGCAAAGGTGAGCGTGGTCACACAAAGACCCTCAGTGTGGATGCGGCCCTGCAGAGGCGGCCCTGAGCAGCACCTTCAGGTACCCCTCCAGGGGCCCCACCCAAGCAGCAGAGGGACAGAATGCTCTGGGCTAGAACAAGGAGAATATGAGACGTGGCCAGACCCTAGTTCCTTGCCACCCTTGGCCACCATTCCAAGTGGGCAAAGCCATGTGCTGCTGCTCCTGCTGCCTGGGGGTCCCCTCTATGGTTCAGCCAATTCCCAGGAGCCAGAGGCTGACTCAGGTGTCGAAGTTACTCTCTTTGGCCAATGAAAGGATGCTTTTATGAAAGCCCATGTGAGCTGGGCTCGGTGGCTCAGCCTGTAATCCCGCGCTTTGGGAGGCTGAAGTGAGTGGATTGACTGAGCCCGTGGGTTCAAGACCCGCCCGGGCAACTTGGCGAGACCTCATCTCTACAATAAATCAAAACTTAACCAGGCTTGGTAGCGCACGCCTATAGTTCCAGCTACTTGGAAGGCTGAGGCGGAAGGATCACCGGAGCCCAGCAGGTCGAGGCTGTGGTGATGGGAGCGGCCACTGCACTCCAGTCTGGGCGACAGAGTGAAACTCCAACTAAAAAAAAAAAAAAAAAGAAAGCCCATGTGGAGGCTAAAGCAACTCCATCTTGGATGCTAATCTGCCAGACTGACTTCTCATTTACTCCAGTTCTGGGAAGACCTGTACAGGTCCCTGAGTAAGAGCAGGTTCTTACCATAAATCCTGCCCTTAGGCCAAAAAACCTTGGTGCTGTTCCACTTGCCATAAATCCTGCCCTTAGGCAACCATCCTATATATACATCCCCTCCCCTGTGGTGTATAAGCCCCAGGTCTGGGAGGTAATGGCGAGAGATACACCATCTTGTCATGCTGTACCCACATGGCTTCTGTTTGCAAATCACTATTAAGTGTTTCCTTCTAAGAAACTGGACTTATCACCCTCTTTCTTTAGCCTTTTAGCTTCCTTGGACACAGGGGTGTAGGCTTACATAGACCTGTCCATTGCAGAACACCTCACCTGCACAAAACACAACACGAGCTTGGAGCCGTGTGTCGCTCTTGCTTTTATCACTGTTGTTACTGGATGTTGGGATCAGGGTGGGTTTTCACTTACGTCTCTGCGTGGCTCGTGTGACCCCAAGCAGAATCAGGAAGGCCATAAGGCCCAGAAGAAGCAGACCAAGAAGGGCTCCCAGGAGGGTGCTGACAGGGCAAAGAACCCAGCAGGGGCTGCAGCCAGCATGGGGTCTACCTGGGCTCTGAGGAAGGAAGATCTTGAGCTGCCAGGGGGACCAGTAGGGGCCTGCACACTTCTCAGCAAGAAAAGCTGGCCCCAAGGGACCATATCTCTCCTGCCCTCATGGGTGACACATGGGGTCTGCTGGTCTCAGCTGAGCAGAGCACCCCAGAATGGCTAGTACCCATTGGAAGTAGGGGTTCTGTCTTAATGGGACAGCACCCCTCCTTTGTAAAACAGAGAGTAACAAAGCCCCAAAACTAGGGGCTCCAGGCAAGCCACAAGAGGTGACATATGAGCAAGGGGACTGTGGATGCCCACTCCATGGATGCCACTCCATGGATGCCACTCCATGCCCACACCATGGCCATGGGGAAAAGATAATGTGGAAGCCGGGCTCAGTGGCTCAGCCTGTAACCCCGCACCTTTGGGAGGCTGAGG
>NW_007250741.1:124017-130834 GCF_000164805.1 Carlito syrichta
AGAAGGATCGCCGGAGCCCAGCAGGTCAAGGCTGCGGTGGCCGGGAGCAGCCATTGCACTTCAGTCTGGGCGACAGAGTGAGACTCCAACTCAAAAAAAAAGAAAGATAATGTGGGGAAGAATTTGAAAACAGTTGGAGTGGCCAACACCCAGATGACCCTCAGACCCCGAAGTGGACAAGATTGCCAGTAAACACAAAAAAAGTTTCCAAAAGATTGGAGAAAACCCCAGGAACTCTTATCCCAACCATCCCTTCACAACAAAGCACCTTATACCAGAAAAAACTGGACCCACTGACACCTGGGACCTGCGCCCTTGCAAAGGAAATGCCATAAGCAAGACTCTGCCCAGACCTCCCCTTTCAGTCCCCTCCACCGATTTCCTGGCCCTGTCTCCCACCCGCTTCCCCACGCACTCATGCCAGCAGTGCACACTGGCGTGTTCCTTGTCTGTGCTCAGAGTTCCCGTGTCCCCAACGCTGAGGCAGGCAACAGAAAAGGAACACCACGCTGACCCAGCAAACCACCTCGTCCCGCCACAAGGGCCTCGAGCCAGGGAAAAACGCAGCTCCTCCCAAGGTGACCAAGGCCTCGTCGCAGCCCAGTTGGTGGCACACGACCTCCGTATCTGCCAGGTCCCAACAATCATCGCACACGGTGCCCCATGAGGCGGCGTGCCAGAGCTCCACGCGCCCAGCGCAGCGGTCCTCAAACCCCGGCCACACGCACTGCGCTCTCCTCTGGAAAAGAGGTGCCGCCACTGCTGGAGCAGGACAGGGATGGGGAAGAGGACAGGGGTACGGACAGAAGGGTCCCTGGGAAGCTGAGCGTGGATGAGCAGTTGAGGGGATCCCTGGGATCCTGAGTAACTTCTCCTGCCTTTTCTGGGTAGGATATGGGGACCTGTTTCTATATTTGCAAGCTCAGTCGCTTAAAGTTTGTTAAAACTGTCACCCAGATCACAGGGGTCCCAGCGCAGGGGCTGCCTCTACCACTCAGTCCCAAGGACACCCACTTCCCACCTGCATACACAGGGATCCACTCTGCTCCCACCTGAATTCCACTGGCTGTGGCCTCTGGTCTCCCACCCCAACACAACATGGACTCCAGAGAACTGAGGCAGTGGTCTTTGGCAAGGGGTGGGGTGGGTGGGAATCTGGCCCAAACCCTGGAGGAATCAGTTCACAGCTGCATCCTGCCCACTTTGGGGGTCCCGCCCACCCCACTACCCTTTGCTCAGGAGACCTCCTGCATGGACAGCAGGGCGAGCTCCATGGCCTCAGGCCTCTGGGGCTTTGCCCACGGTAGTCCCCCTCAAGTGGAGAAGGCAGCAGGTGGGAGATTGGCACTTCTGCTCCTCTCTGAGGGGCCCTGCAGGCCAGTTTGCCAGGCCTCTGGGCATGTCCTCCATGGGCTCTGCACAGGCAGTCTCGGCACTGGGCCAGCTGTCTCTGGTTCTGGAGCCCATGCGCTGGACCTCAAGAGCCAGGGCCCTTGAGTGCCAGTGGCTCCTGCTCGCCTGCATAAATACCCCTCGCTCCTCTCTCCTCACAGGCACCACACTGAGCATCTGCTTCCCACCAACTCCCGAATGGAGGGGAAAGGGCAGGGTCCCTGCCAGAGCCCGAACAGAATAAGGGTGCTGAAATCTAGGGCAGACCCAGGAGCACGGAGTCGCCTGAGCGGGCCCTGTCGAAGGAGAGCCCTGAGACAGTGACCGGGAGGCCCCGAGACAAGGGGTGGGAGGAGGCGTCTCGCTCCAACCTTCCTGCGCCCACAGGCAGGGCCTCCGCTCACACTGGTCACTCACAAGAGGAGGCAGGGACACTTCGCTCCAGAAGGTCCTGGGGTCACCGATGGGACCAACACTGGGTGATCCAGAGGAGCCAGCTGAACCCAGAAGGCTGGACTCGGGCCAGGGTCCCTGCCGGGGTTGGCCTAGATGTGTGACATGTGCCTCAACTGTGCCATCCGGGCCTTTGGAGGGGGCATGTGTGAGTGACAGCAGAGCCGTGAGGGTCTGAAGATCACAGCCCTGGAGCCACAGGCACCCTGGGAGGATGGGTCCCGCCTTCCACCATGGGAGACTCAGACCACAGCCCTCCTCCCAAGGGCAGAGGTGTGGGTGAAGACAGAGCAACAGGAGGGGGGGAGCAGCTCCTGGGGTGACTGTCCAGCCTAAGCAGCGAACTGCACCCATGCATGCACACACGCAGGCCCGCGGCAGCCCCCACACCCCCAGGGAGCACTCCCAGAGCAAGGCCTCTATGCCTTGAAATTGCACACACTGCAGCAAGGACTGCTGGGTCTCCCAGGCCCATATCACACACGTGGAGGCAGTGACAGCACGGCCTCAGCCCAGCTGCCTGCTGATGACAGATGCCTCCCATAGGCCCGGGCGGTCCCTGCACACTGGGTCCTGCTGCCCTAGGTGTGGCACCTGCAGGAAGCCCCTGCAGCAGTTTCCGCCCCTCAGCAGGGCCAGGGATGCCTCCTCAGCCAGGTCTTCAGGGCAAGAACGCAAGAAGGGCACTCATGGCAAAGGTGCACTGGAGTATTTTTCGTCGAGAATTTTCAAAAATTAAAAATCTAGTTTTCACCTTCCATCCTCCTGCATACTCTTCATTTTCCTGTTTTCTCACACTTTAGTGTGATGATGCCAGTAACTTTGTTAAAGTTAAATGTTAACAAAGTGTTTTTAAAAATAGCCTAAGGACCGTTTTCTGTTGAAACACAGCAATTAGGGTCTTGGCCTTTCACCCACATGTGGATGGCCCAAGGAGAAAAGCCTCTGGTCACTTTGCCTGCTAATGAGCCATTAGGAGAACCCCAGCCCTCTGGGGTCTTCAGCTCAGCCTCCCAGGATTCATCCCTGGAGAACAGATGGCACCGCTATTACATCGTGACCTCCTTCTGAATGTCCCGCACATGGTGGGTGGGTGGGGGTTCCAACCCCAAACTCTGGGGACAGTAGCGCACTTGCCAGGAGGGAGGGTTCAGCCAGGCAGGAGCAGGGGCCACAGCCCCACAGGGGAAAGGCCATGCCTGGCCAATCTGCTGCTGCAGCACTCGGGCCAGTGCTCTCAGGCAGGCCCAAGTGCTCCTCCCCAGACAGAAGGTGGCCTCCAACCCCACGTTACACTTTATGAGAAAGAAGCCTGTGTATGCCTCAGCCCCCTCCCCCATATCAGAACCCTCATCTGTCACCCATGCCTGAGCCCCGATGGCACCAGCAGCATGTGTTGAGGTTAGGCTGGGCCGGGCTTCCTGCAGCTGGCACTCAACACAGCTCAGGTATAAGGGGCCCATCCCAGCAAAGCCCCAGTGGCCACAGCTACTGAGACCAGGGCCCCACAGGAGAAGAACAAACTTTTCTGCCTCACAGGAAAGGAGTGGCTGAAGACCTAGGGTCCTTCCAAGCTTGGTGTGTTGTGAACAGACAGACTGGGCAATTTGATCCAAGTCCCAAGAAGGGTGAACACCCTGTGACCAGCACTCACAAGGACGCACACTGCCCATGAGGATGTGTCCTTAGGAGGCCATCAAATGTCGTGAGAGTAAAAATCAACAAAGAAGCATTGATGAGAGGGTCAACAAGGCACCTGTGACACATGGCAGGACAGGTGTTGGTGTTTGGGTACGTCAATATGCCAACAACGTGGTTTTTTTGTTATGTTTTTTAAAGATGCAGGGTACAATTCAGGATTAGGTATACAAGTGGCAACTACATGTTTTAAGTGGAAAATACCCAGGAATCAAAATGTGCACCATGAGATGTTATCGTTCATTATGCTCACATCAGTGCATTTGTGCAAAGAAAAGTTCTCGATGGATATAAGCCAAGATGTTGAGATGTTTATTTCTGAGAGCTAGAAGGATAAGTGTTGTATATATTCTTTCTCGGTTCTATGAGTTTTGAGATCTACGACAATTAAGTGGGAGCTATTTTGTAAGCAGTATAAAATCAGTAAGGGTTAATTTCCAATTAATTGCTTCTAAACTTGCCAGACAAGTTTAGAAGCAGGCAGCTCAGGTTTTCAGGCCTCTTTGTAGACCAGGAGTGGGAGAGGAAACGGAGATTCTAGAGGAGGTGGTGGACCCGTGCCCCAACTTGCAAGACGCCGAACCAGTCCCCTCCGATGAAGAGAGGGTGGAGAATAGCTCAGAACGCAGCCCTAGGGCCAGGGAC
Source organism: Carlito syrichta (assembly GCF_000164805.1). NCBI lineage: Eukaryota > Metazoa > Chordata > Mammalia > Primates > Tarsiidae > Carlito > Carlito syrichta. Next base: position 128,206 of record NW_007250741.1, read on the forward strand.
GCAGCCCCAAATGTCCCAGCAAGGAGGACAAGCAGAGACACTGGCAAGTGCAGATCAGGAGCCCATGTCTGAGGGTGGGTGGCAGGAGCCCAGCTGGCCAGAACTCCTGCAGGGCTGCTTGGTGTCTCTGCCACAGCAGCTCCAGGTCCCCATGACTGTGTCGACCATTGTTCAAAAAAATTGTAAAAACACTGTTGATGTAAGACATAGTGGCATTAGCGGAAGTGGGGGGCGACACGAGGGCAGAGACCTGAAGGGGACAGCCACCCCAGGGTCCTCCAACTGCCATGCTGACATCACCCCACTCTGCAGGGTCCTCAGGTTCCCTGTCTCAAACTCAGACCCCTCCTATTTCCTTCCTGTTTCCTCCCACCCATGCCCCCTCCCCGCCTTTAGCATCTCCCCTCCCCCACCGGCCCAAGGGACACATCCCACTCCTCTCCCCCTCACCTTCCCCAGGGATGCCTCTCATACAGGGTCAAGCCAGGCTGGCCAACACCTGAGACCAGAGAGCAGTCCCTGCTGTGCTCAGAGACACAAAGTGTGCTCGGTCATGCAGGAGAACCTTCCCCACCCCCAGGCTCCATCAGGAGGTGCTTCAGCCCCGCCCTCAAACCTGACCCTGTGCTCTCAGCCCTGCACTTCTCCCTAGAGGCCACGGCCGGCCTCTCTGGACATCGCCCTGTCTCGCTCATTGGGAAGGAGCCTTCTGGGTCATCTTCTCCATGAAGAACGGTCCTTGGAGGCAAGCAGGGCCTCCCCTACAGCCCAGGGGATGGGGGGCACGGCAAGAGCTTTTGAGGCAAGGAGGCCGTGTGCCCAGAGCCCCAGGACACAGATGAGGTCCTCTTTGCTCATGGAGCCAGCATCAGGGATGGCCACCGCATGCTGTCCACATCCGGGACAAACGTGGAGAATGAGTCAGAGGCCATCACGACGGACAGACCCTCTGCTTTAGGGACTCCCAGGGTGTTCAGACCCAGCCTCTACATGCGTGCTGAGAACCGAGGTGAGAGAGTCAGGAAAGATCTAGACGAGGGGTGTCCAACTTGTTGGGTTCCCTGGGCCGCAACAAGTAAAGAGGAATTGTCTTGGGCTGCACACCAATTATAAAACGTTGTTAGGGTATGTATACAGTAAGACTTCTTTTTTATATTTCCATTAGAAAGTTTAGAAAAATGAGAATGCAAAACTAGTGAGAGTAGTGACCTTGATTTTGTAAAACTAATCTATCAGTGTCTGGCTGGATGGAAACTGTCTCAGTTCTTCTTGAGTTCTCAAGGTGCTCATCAGAAACACTTGTTCAAATTTTGCTTTTCACGTGCTTCATGACTGAAAACAGCTGCTCACCAATGTACGTGCTGCCAAAAAGTGATGTCATGAATGAGGTATGACTAGGAACTTCAAAAATGGAAGTATGTACGGGGGTCACGAAGAAAATAAACCCTAAACAACACATGACACGAAAAGACTTTGTGGGGCTGCATTTCTAGCTGCCCAGGGCCAAATGCAATCCATGGGCCACAGGTTGGATACGCCTGATCTAGACACAGTGGATGGGATGCTGGGTGGGTGAGGTCATGGGCGGGATGGGACACTCAGTGGATGTGGTCTAGGGCTGGTTGGGATGCTGGGCGGCTGGGGTGCTGGGTGGGTGACGTCCAGAGTTAGGTGGAGTGCTGGGTGGGTGGAGCCCTGGGTAAGGAAGAGCCTCAGGGGGTGTGGTCCTCAGCTGGGTGGGGTGCTGGGTGGGCTGGGTTGGGTGGATGGTACACAATGATTGCGGTCAGGGAGAGCTTAGCGCCATTAACAGAGCAGAGGACCGATAAGAATTGGAGATCCCTCTCCATTCCTCAGTTAAGCCCACTCACCCCCACCCACACTCAAGCACTGTCTGTGCGGATAAAAGGAGGGCCCCAAAAAAGGGTTTCTCAGAGTCACCCAGAGCGTGAGAGCCGCAGGCTTGGAAGGGATGTTCCAACAGGATCCAGAAACGGTTTGGGAGGCTTCCTCATTGGTAGACTCTACTTGCTCCTGCCTAGGTGTCATGAAAGGTGCCCACCACCCACACCGTGAACAGAATGATTGGTTGAAAATACACAAAGTCTCCCTCACACAAGAGGACAAAAGGCCAGAGTGGGACAGACAATCACGGTGGCCCCCATCACAGGATTTGATGAAACAGACAGTGGTGAGGAAGAGGGTGAGTGAGACGAGCAGGCCCCGAACAGAACCTGCACTGTGGAGTGTTTGATGAATGCTTCTGGGTTGGCGTGCTTACAATGAGTGAGTTCAAAGACAGTTTAAGAACATCTGTTATAAGAATGAGGACAGTGAAGACCCAGACTCCCCAGGCTACCCCACCCTCTCGACACACCAATGCCCCCCAGATGGAGGTCATCACATGCTGGGCAGGGGCCACCGTGTTCTTCCATCCCGGCTAGAGCCTCAAGGTCCAGGCTGCCACCTGTGTTTAAGGAGACACACAAGCACTGGGGTCCTCAACAATCTCTCAGAGCCAGCCGGGCTCGGTGGCTCAGCCTGTAATCCCGCGCCTTTGGGAGGCTGGGGTGAGTGAACTGCCTGAGCCCGCGGGTTCGAGACCCGCCTGGGCAACTTGGCGAGACCT
>NW_007250741.1:130995-134781 GCF_000164805.1 Carlito syrichta
CCCCTCAAAAAAAAAAAAAAAAAATCTCTCAGAGCCCCAAGAATCCTAGCCCCTGAACTCTCACTGTGAAGGAAAGCCGCGGAGGGACACAGATGTGACACGATGGGTCGGGCGAGAATGGCACTGCTTCACACACCAAGTCCTCCCCAGACCCTGTCTGCTCAGGGCCCCTCCGTAGCCAACTAGGGCAGGGGCCAGAAGGACACTGCACAGTCACAAAAGAGACCCAAATAAGGATCAGTGACCTCCGTCACTCCAAATCTACCCACTGGAAGGCTCTAGTCTCACAAGAAACAGCTGGAAGTCCTACTGCCCCGGCCTGAGCCATGAGTGAGGGTCATGGCCATGAGAAGTGGCTGCCACGTTCTTTAAATGTAGGCACTGGCCAGAGCAGAGCCCTCTGCATAGTGACAAGACAGCAGGATGAGCGCCAAGCATGCCAGGGCGCAGAGGTGCAAACCTGTGGGCTCAGCCGCTCCTGGCCTCCTGGGCCCCTTCTTCCAGACTGTCCTCGGGCTCTGCCGCGTCGTCATACTCCTCCTCCAGGACTGGGTCTCCAGACGCTGTACGCTCTTCTTTTTCCCCCATGGGAATGGCTTCGATGTCCTCATAGATGCCCTCCGACGATGGATGTCCCAACGTTCCACAACCTGCAAGGCCACATCAGAACCCTCTGGAATATATGCTCCTGCAGTCTAAACCCACGATGTCTGGCCCCTGTCCCCTCTCATGCATGCCGAGACCCCTGGCTCCTCTGCCAACAGCCCAACACCGACACCAAAGACCGCACCAGGGGCCACACACCTTCCCAGGCACCCAGGGCCAGTGTGCTGGGGTGGGGCTTGTTGGTCTCAGCCCCTGAACACACCCAGGAAAGTCCCCCACTACACATACATCACAAAGGATCGGGAGACCCTGGAAACCTGTTCTCATGCCAGGCCGGCCATGGGACTGTGAAGTTTCCTCACCCAGCCCAGCTCAGGAGCAAAGCAAGACTAGGACCTAAGGTTCCTGAGGCCCCAATGGTTAACATGGGTGTTGGGGACCCCCATTTATCTGCATACCATCTGTCTCAAGAACGAGGACAATGAAGACCCAGATGCCCAGCGATCGCACCCCTCGCAAAACCCTCATTCCCCCATTTCAGGTCATCACATCCCGGGGCAGGGACCACCATGGTCTTCCATCCATGCCAGAAGGAACACCTGGCATGCCCCGCAGTGACCAGGACAGAGAAGGCCTGTCATAGCTGGGATCTCACACAGCACGTCCACAGCCTCCCTTCCCAGGGCCCAAGCTAACCTCACCTAGTCACGCTCACCTACCCTTGCCGGCTGCTCTGCGGTGACACCACCGAGTCCCCAGGAGCAGGAAGACGATGGCCAGTAGGGAGCCAAGGACCAGGCAGGTGATCTCGGGCAGGGTCCAGGCCTCCAGATCAGGTGGAAGGACCGAGGAAGGGGCTGAGGGGCACAGGGAGAGGCGGGGCCTCTTGTGTACCTGTCCTGCCGGGGGCATTGTGAGCCTGAGCTGGAAGACCTCAGTCACTGGGGGGAGGGGCAAGGCACCCCAGGAGAGGTGGACCTTGATGCTGCCTACAGAGGGCGCTCCCCCAAGGACACGGACTGACGTTCCAGCATCGAGATGCCCAGGTGGGTGAGCCCAGGTGTGTGGGCACAGTTGGAGGGCCCCGCTGGGAGAACCGAGGTATCGGGCACAGGGGGGAGAAACCAGTAAGAGAATCCAGGTGTGTGGACCCAGGTAGGGAGCATAAGAAGGAAGAACCAGGCAGAGCTCGGTTGACAGCTCTTGTTGTCCTGCCGCCCCACGGCCCTCAGCTCGGCTTTGGACACAGAACCACAGTGTCTGACAGATCACAGCTTCCCGTGCCAAACCCCCAGCCACCAAGGCAGAGACCCCAGAGAAACGGCTTGTGGAGCCTGTGGCCACTGTCCCCCAGCTCCATGAATTCTCCACGTAGGTGGGCACAGGGAAGGAGAGCAGTTTTCATGAGGGAGGGGGTGTGAGCCTGGAGATGGTCCGCACTGACCCCAGGGCAGGGCCCTAGTGTCGGCCATGCCGGAGGAGCCTGATCTGGAGAAAGAGCCACCTACCCGATGGTGACGGCGGCAGGACCGTGGTCCCTGGGTCACCTGCAGACAAGGGAGGGTCCTGAGCTCCAGGATGGGGAGGGGTCGACAGCCCTGAGCAGCACAGAGCCTCATCCAGACCCCACAGCAGCGGTGTGGGCTGAAGGACGAGTGGGAGGCAGCGTTAACCAGGCACACTGCCGGGGGTCATACCAGGGCGGCTTCCAGCCTGGTGCTGGGAGTGGCTTCAAAAGAAGAGGGGAGCAGACACCCCAAGGACAACCCACGTGGCCCCTCCCCTCCTGACCCATCTCCCACCCACTTGCCCAGCACTCACCCAGGCAGCGCACGCCGGCGTCCTCCTTGTGCGTGCAGTCTCCACGTCCCCACCGCTGGGCCGGACAGTCCCCCAGGGATGCCTCCCTGCCCCGGCACCCCACCTCGTCCAACCACACGGGCCCTGAGCCGGGGCCGAACGCGGCACCCCCCAGGGCGACCAGGGCCCCCCCGCAGCCCAGCTGGCGGCACACGACCTCCGCGTCTGCCAGGTCCCAGGAATCGTCACACACGGTGCCCCAGGAGCCGGCGTGCCACAGTTCCACGCGCCCAGAGCAGCGGTCCTCACCCCCGCACACGCGCACCGCACCCTCCTCTAGAAAAGGGGGTGACGCCAGCCATTGCCGGAGCTGGACCGGGAAGGGGAGGAGGACAGGCGTAGGGACAGAAGGGTACCTGGGAAGCTGAGCGTGGATGAGCAGTTGAGGGGGTCCCCAGGATCCTGAGTAACTTCTCCTGCCTTTTCTGGGTAGGAAATTAGGATCCATTTCTGTATTTGCAAGCTCAGCAGCTTACAGTTTGTTTAAAAAAACAAAAAACGTTTCCTGTTTTCTTCCTGTTGCCCCAACACAGGAGTCTCTACCAGCCGAAAGGAGGTAAATTTCTGTTAGAGAAAGAGTTGTCCACAAAGACCCAGGGAGTCCATACACTGCCCAGGACATCTCCCTGGAGTCCGTCTCTTTGTGGGGTGCCCTCAGAAGACGCCAAGCAGCCCAGGGTACTGCCTCCCCCGCTGGGGGAGGACCAGGGGTCTGGGGGGCTCCAGGTGATGTCCACCCAGCTCAGGGTCTCAGGTGGGGACCCCGCCCCTCACCTGGACCCGTGCAGCACAGACTTTTCCCAGGAAAAGTGGAGACTGGCCTTCGGTCCCTCCTGAAAGGGGCCCATGCAGATGGGGGAGGGGAGGGCAGAGACACCCCCGCCCACACACTCACAGAGACCTGGCCGCTCACCTGCACACATGACCCAAGTTTCCTCTCCCCTGGAGCAGGACTGCGGGTCCCAGGGGGCTGATGGGCACTGCCACAAGGACTGGTCATGCCTGTCCCGGCACTGAATGGAGGCCACCCAGAGCACCTCATGGTCAGGCCAGCTCCCTGCCCTGGCCTGCAGCTGCCCGTGGGGCCCACAGCCAAGCTGCCCACACAGGACCCCCAGGGAGGCTGCACTCAGGGTGGGGCAGATGCCACCCCAGGTGCCGTTGTAGAAAACTTCCAGCCGCCCTTCGCACGGCTGCCGGAGGCTCTGCAGCCTCAGATCCGCGAACTCTGCGGACAGAGAGGCCGGTCAGCCTGGCCCAGCGCCCGGTGTGGGCGGGGGCGACGGAGTGGACGAGGCACCCACCTGAGCAGAAGACCCC
>NW_007250742.1:0-1559 GCF_000164805.1 Carlito syrichta
TAGCTAGCTAGCTAGCTACCAACTGACTTAACTAGCTGACTTAACTAGATAGCCATCTGGTTAGCCATCTGTCTTAACTAGCTAGACAGCTAGCTTGCCAGCCAGCTAGAGAGCTCACTTAACTCGGTGACTTTACTAGCTAGCCAGCCAACTAGCCAGCTAACATAATTAACTAGCTACCTACCTAGCCAGGTGGCTAGCCAGCTGACGTAACTAGCTGGCTACCTATCTAGAAAGCTGGCTAGCCAGTTTACTTACCTAGTTGACTAAAGCTAGCAAGCTGGCATGCCAGCTCATTTAACTAGGTAGCTACCTATCTAGTCAGCAGGCTAGACAGCTGATGTAGCTAGCTAACTTTAACAGCTAGCTTGCTGACTTGCAAGCTGACTTATCTAGCTAGCTACCTACCTAGCTAGCTGGCTAGACAGCTGACTAAGCTAGCTGATTTAATCAGCTAGCCATTTGGCTAGCCAGCTGACTTAACTCGAAGACATAACTAGTGAGCCAAGTAGCTATCTAGCTGTCTTAATTAGCTAGCTACCTAGCTTGCCAGTTAGCTAGCTAACTTTCTTAACTAGCTGAATTAACCAACTAGCCAGCTGACTAACCAACTGACTTAACTACCTCTCTATGTAGCTAGCCAGCTGGCTAGCCAGCTGACTTAATTAGCTGAATTATCTAGCTAGCCACCAGCTAGACAGCTGACTTAAATAGCTAGCTAACTAGTTCGCTACCTCACTAGCCAGCTGATTTAAACAGTTATCTAACTAGCTAGCTACCTAGCTAAGAAGAACACTTAAATAGTTATCTACCTAGCTAGCTAGCTTACTTAAGATGCTAGCTAACTAGTTAGTTTGCTCGTTATCTAATGTGCTAGCTAGATGACAGTGTTCTGATGTAACTCGTTAGCTAACGAGTTTCCTAGGTGGCTCAAGCAGTTGATTTAACTCATTAGCTAACTAGCTAGCTAGCTGACTCATCCAGCTGACTTAACTCATTAGCTAGCTAGCCTACTCAACCAGATGACTCAACCCGTTTGCTGATTATCTAGCTAGCTGACTCAACCAGATGACTTAACCAGTTAGTTAATTTGCTAACTACCTGACACAACCTGCTGATTTAATCCATTATCTAACTTGCTAGCTAGCTGTCTTAACCAGATGAATTAATTAGAAAGCTGACTTACTAGCTGAATTAGGTAGGTGACTTAACTACTTAGGTATCTGACTTAACTGGCTGACTAAACTAGTTAGCTAGTTGAATTAACTACCTGAGTAAAAGAGTTAGGTAACTATTTAACTACTTGAATAACTATTTAACTAAGTTGAATAACTAGCTGACAACTAATTAGCAAACTATTTAGTTAATAGACTTAAGTAGCTGACTTAAATAGCTAGCTAACTAGTGAGCAAGCTGACTTTCCTAGCTGACTTAGCTAGCTGACATAACTAGTTGGCTATCGAGATAGCTAGCCGATTTAACGAGTTGGTTAATGAGTTAGCTGCCTCTTTTAAATAGTTGGTTCACGAGTTAACTAGTTGAATTAACTAGTTGTTTAA
>NW_007250742.1:2305-5117 GCF_000164805.1 Carlito syrichta
AAATAGTCCTCCAGCAAGTGAGACAAGAGGTGAGCTGACTTTGCTAATTGTCTGGCGAGTGAGCCGACAGGTCAGCTGACTTAACTACTCGGCCGGTGAGTGAGCCGAGTGGTCAGCTGATTTAACTAGTCAGCCAGCATGTGAGCTGATTGGTCAGCTGACTTTAGTCAGCTTGCATGTGAGCAAACTTGTCAGAGTACTTAACTAGTCGGCCAGCTAGTGAACCGACCTGTGAGTCAACTTAACTAGTCAGATGGCGAGTGATGCAATGAGCAAGCTGCCTTAAGTAGTCAGGTGGCAAAAGAGCCGATAGGTGAGCCTATTTAACTAGTCAGCTGGTGAGCAAGTCGACTAGCTAGCTAACCTGTTGGCCTGTGAGCTAGCCAACAAGTTAGTTGACCTGATGGCTGGCAAGCGAGCTGACTAATTTGCTGACTGGTTGACAAGCAAGGGAGCCAACTAGTAAGCTGACATGATGGAAAGCGAACGAGCCCACTAGTTAGATGACCAGCTAGCTGAGTTGATAGCTGACTAGTTAGCTAAATAATTAGCTGATTTGCTAGAGGATATAACTAGCTAGCTGACTAGCTAACTGGTTATGTAGCTGACATAACTAGATAGCAAACAAGCTATCTAGCTGTCTAGCTACTTGACTTAAATAGTTAACTATCTGGCTAGTCAGTTGTCTATCTGACTTACCTATATGGCTGAGCAGTAGCTAGCTGACTAGCAAGCTGTAGAGTTAGCTGATTTAACTAGATAGCTGAATAGTTAGCTGAGTTGCTAGCTGACTTAATTAGCTAGCTCGATCACTAACTGACTTTAATAGCTGACTAGAAGTAGGCTGGATAGCTGGTTAACAAGCTGACCTAAGTAGCTAGCTGTATGTTTGGCTAGACTGCTAGCCATCTGGCTTAACTAGCTAGCTACCTGGCTAGATAGTGATGTCAGCGAGTTAAGTCAGCTGGCTAGCCAACTGGCTAGCTGGTTTTGTCAGATAGTTTAATCAGCAGTCTAGCTAGCTGGCTAGGTAGGTGATAGTTAGATGAATCAGCTTACTAGGCAGCAGGATAGTTGTTCAAGTCACCTATTTAAGTCAGTCGGCTAGCCTGCTGGGTATGTAGTTAGCTAGCAAGTTAAGAGAGGTGGCTAGCATGCTTGCTAGCTTAAGTCAGCTAGGTAAGTCAGCTGGCTAGCCAGCTGGTTAGATATGTAGCCAGATTGTTAAGTCAGCTGGGTAGCCAGGTGACTAGCTGATTAAGTCAGCTAGTTAAGTCAGCGGGCAGCCAGATGGCTAGCTAGTTAAGTCAGCTCATTAAGACAGTTGGCTATCCAGGTTGTTAGCTAGTTAAAAAGCTAGTTAAGTCAGATGGCTATCTATCTGGTTAGATAGTTATTTCAGCTAGTTAAGTCAGTTGGATACCTAGAAAGCCAGTTATATTAGTCAGCTAGTTATGGCAGTTAGGTAGCTAGTTAAGTAAGCTAGTTAAGTCAGATGGCTAGCTAGATAGCTAGCTAGATAGCTAGCTACTTGAGCCAGTAGATAAGCCAGCTGGTTAACTAGGTACCTAGCTGCTTAAGTCAACTTGTTAAGTCAGCTTGCTAGTTAGATAAGTCAGCGAGTTAAGTCAGCTGGATAGCCAGTTGCCTAGCTACGTCACTACCTAGTTAAGTCACCTGACTAGCCAGTTCAATAGCTAGTTAAGTAACCTAGTTAAGTCAGCTCACTAGCCAGCTGGTTACATAGGGACCTAGGTAGATAAGTCAGGTGGCAAAACAGCAGGATACGTAGGTAGCTAGCTAGTCAAGTCAGCTGGCTATCCAGCTGTCTAGCTAGGTACCTAGACAGTTAAGTCAGCCTACTAGCCAGCAGGCTAGCTAGTTAAGTCACCTAGTTAAGTCAGCTGACTAGACAGCTGGCTAGCCATGTTACTAGATAGTCAAGTCAGCTGTCTAGCCAGCTGCCTAGCTAGTTAAATCACCTAGTTATGTCAGCTGGCTAGTCAGCTGGCTAGCTAGGTAGCTTGCTAATTAAGTCAGCTGGCTAGACAGAAGGATAGTTAGTAGAGTCACCTAGTTTAGTCAGCTGGCTAGCCAGCTGGCTAGCTATATAGCTAGCTAGTTAATTCAGCTGAGTAGCAAGCAGGTCAGAATTTAAGTCAGCTAGTTATGTCAGCTGGATAGCTAGCTGGCTAGCTAGGTAGCGAGCTACTTAAGTCAGTTGGCTAGTCAGCTGGCAAGCTAATTAACTCAGCTAGGTAAGTCAGCTGGCTAGCCAGCTAGCTAGCTAGGTAGAGAGCTAGTTATGTCAGCTGTCTAGCCAGCAGGCTAACAAGTTAATTCAGCTCGTTGAGTCAGCTGGCTATCCAGCTGGCTAGCAGGTTAAGTCAACTAGTTATGTCTGGTTGGCTAGCCAGCTGTCTAGCTAAGTAGCCAGCAAGTTAAGTCAGCTGGCTAGCTATTTATGTTATCTTGTTTATTCAGCTGGCTTCACAGCTAGCTAGCTAAGTAGCTAACTAGTTAAGTCAGTTGGCTAGCCAGCTGGCTGGCTGGTGAAGGCAGTTAGTTAATTCAACTGGCCAGCCAGCTGGCTTGCTATTTAAGTCAGCTAGTTAAGTCAGCGGGCCAACCAGCTGGCTAGCTATTTAAGTCAGCTAGCCAAGACAGCTGGCCAGCCAGCTGGCTAGCTAGGTAGCTAGCTGGTTAAGCAGCTAGTTAAGTCAGCTGGTTATCCAGGATCTAGCCAGTTAAGTCAGTTAGTTATGTCAGCTGGCTATACAGCTACCTAGCAGTGTACCTAGCTAGTTAAATC
>NW_007250743.1:0-330 GCF_000164805.1 Carlito syrichta
GATTCCATTCCTCTACGTTCCATTCCATTCCATTCTGTTCATTTCTATTGCACTCCGCTCAATTCCATTCCATTCTTTTCATTCCATTCCAATCCATTCCATTCCTCTCCACTCCATTCCCTTGCATTAACTCCATTCCATTTCATTCCATTCTATTTCATTCCACTCCTTTCCATTCCTCTACATTCCTCTCCATTCCATTCCTCTATATTACATTACATTACATTCTGATACATTCCTTCCATTCCTCTCTATTCCTCTCCATTCCACTCCTCCCAATTCCTGTCCAATCTATTTCATTCCATTCCACTTCATTCCATTCCTTTCCTC
>NW_007250743.1:1632-2819 GCF_000164805.1 Carlito syrichta
CAGTACCATTCCATTCCACTCCACTCTATTCCATTCCTATCCATACCATTCCATTCCATTCCATTGTGTTACCCTCCTCTCCATTCCATTAATCTCCATTCCATTCCATTTAATTCACTTCATTCCATTCATTCCATTCCATTTCTTTCCATTCCATTCACCTCCATTGCACTCCATTCCAATCCATTCCTCTCTCTTCCACTCCATTCCATCCCTCTCCATTTCTCTGCATTCCATTCTTCTCCAATCCTCTATATTCCATTCCCTTCCAATCCATTCCCTTCTATTCCAATCCATTCCATTCCCCTGCATTCCATTTCATTCCATTCCAATCCATTCATTAGAATTCCATTCCTCTCCGTTCCATTCCACTCCATTCCTTTCCATTCCATCTTTCCATTCCATCCCATTCCATTCCATTCCTTTCCATTCCATTCCATTCCAATGCATTCCTTGCTGTTCCGTTCCATTGACTTCCATTCCATTCCATTTCATTCCACTCTACTCCATTCCGTTCCCCTCCTTACCACAACATTCCATTAATCTTCATTCCATTCCATTCCATTACTCTCCATTTCTCTCCATTCCATTCCTCTTCTTTCCTCTCCATTACTTTCCATTCTATCCATTTCATTCTATTTCTCTCCGCTCCATTGCAGTCCGCTCAAATCCATTCCATTAAATTCCATTTGATTCCTCTCCACTCCATTCCATTCCATTCCATTCCATTCCATTCCTCTCCATTCCATTCCATTCCTCTCCTTTCCTTTCCTCTCCTTTCAGCTCCATTCCATTCAGTTTCATACTATTCCTTTTATCAAACTTCGTTCCATTCCATTCTGTTCAATTCCATTCAATCCCACTCCATTCCACTCCACTCCATCCCATTCCACTCCATTCCATGCATTCCATTCCTCTCCATTCCATTCCATTCCATTCCATTCCATTACACTCCTCTCCATTCCATTCCTCTCCCCTCCATTTCATTATATTAACACAATTCCATTCCTTTCCATTCCATTCCACTCCATTCCTCTCCATTCTATTCCTCTGAAATCCATTCTATTATTTCCTCTCCATTCCATTCCTCCACTTTCCAATCCATCTCGCTCCATTCCATCCTTTCCTCTCCTCTTCATTACTCTAGATCCATTTCATTACATTACCTCCATTCCGTTCCATTCCAT
>NW_007250744.1:0-1724 GCF_000164805.1 Carlito syrichta
AGCTTAACCAAGGTGACTTCGGTTGCTGCTGCTGTGCCAGATGACACAGCTTCATGGCTGGAGTAAATTAACACATTCCCTGGCACTGGTGTGCAGCTTTTGATCTAATCTGGAGGATGATTTTTCTACACACCTGGTCCTAATGTCCACCAGGAGTGGTTTGCTTTCAGCTGACAAGGCCGGAGACACACTAACAATGTTCTACTTCAGAGGTACAAGAGAGGAGCCCCCTTCTAAATATAGGAATTTACTTACAAAAAATTATTACATATTTAATCTTACATGTTTAAACTTCAGTCACACCTTTGAAGTATTATTTGATGCAATACACCTACTGAGATGCTTTTTCCATTGCTCAGAACAGTTTTTGAACTAGTCCACCTTGAAGCCTTTTAGAGTATCTGCCTTTTGTTCGTCTGTTTGACCTCTTCCACATCATCAAAATATTTCCCTTTGAGGACTTTTTTATCCAGAGAAACAATAAAAAGTCACTTGAAATCAGGTGAATGGGGAGGGTGGGCATGGAAGTCATGCCGTTTTGGGTAAAAACTGCTGAGTACTCAGGGAAGTGTGGCAGGTGCACTTGCAAATCACACTTCATGAAATGGGCAAGCACGTTGAAAGATCATCCAAAAAAATAATTACCTGAAGCAGAGCACAGCCTCTTCCAACTGTGAAAGGGAAAGGAAGTAGCCTCTGCCCCTGGAATTGTACGGGGGGAAGATGAAAGAAATGACTTCAGCCTTGAAACAGGCGTTACTCCCTTCCTGGAGGTTTTTCTTTGAAGGTTTCTCCTCTAAACATTGCAAGATAAATTGTATCTTTACCCACTACACATCTGCTTCTTTAAATTCACTAGCTTGTTGATGTCAGCAGAATATTGCAATAAGATATCGGGAAAATGTCCAACTCTAACTTTAGCTAACCAAAATGTAAGCTAGGACTACTTAAGGGAGCTCTGAGCAGGGGTTCGGGGATGTCTTGCTTGGAATCCTCTTCCTGAAAGTGGTCGCCAGTTGGCAGAGCCTTGACTATTAAACTTCTTCTCTGTTAAAATTAAGTCAGTGGGCTGTTATTTAATTGCTCAGGCCCTACTTCACAACAACACTAGCTGGTGCATTGATGCCAATGGGTTGCTGAAACACTTACTTGCCTAGCAAGGAAATCCTGTCCTAAAAGGAGCCCATTCTCCAAAAAATAATTCCCTTTTTTTCCAGCTCTCCAGCCCAATGTCATAACTTAGTTTTCAAAATCTTGACAGTTGGCTGGGCTCGGTGGCTCAGCCTGTAATCCCAGTGCTTTGGGAGGATGAAGAGAATGGATTGCCTGAGCCTGTGTGTTCGAGACACACCTGGGCAACCTGGCAAGGCCTCATCTCTACAATAAATCAAAAATTAGCTGGGCGTGGTAGTGCATGCCTGTAGTTCCAGTTACTTGGAAAGCTGAGATGGAAGGATCACCAGAGCCCAGCAGATTGAGCTGCTCCTGGCCACTGCACTCCAGTCTGGGTGACAGAGTGAGACTCCAACTCAAAAAAAAAGAAAAAAATCTTGACAGCCTTTCCATTCCAGTGTGGTTCAAATGTCACAAATCCCATTTCTGTTTTACTGCCTTCTCTCTCAGTCTCCACTTGTGACCTTATCGGAAGTTCCCTTTGATCTGTTGACAATGCAAGAGGAGACTTAAGCCTAGTTCACAGATATGCCAGGTTCTGCATGATATGC
>NW_007250744.1:2289-3924 GCF_000164805.1 Carlito syrichta
CACTGGTTTTACCATGTGCCACATCATCCAGAGGCAGCTGGCTTGATAAAATGGTGAAGTGGCCTTTGGAAGGCTCAGTTACAGCACCAGCGGGGTGATGATACCTTACAGGCCGGGGGCATGGTTCTCCAGAAGGCTTTATCTTCTTGGAATCAGTGTTCAGCACGGTATTCTTTCTCCAATAGTCCAGGAATCAAGAGGTGGAAATGAGAGTGACACCACTCATCATTGCTTCTTTTCCGCCTAACTTTATTCTCTTCTGGTATAGAGGTATTAATTCTAAATGGACTGGTCCCATTAAACCAGCGGTTAAGACTACCATGTGGCCATTTAGGGTTTCTTATGCCTCTGAGTAAAGAGTTCAAGAAGGGAGTTATGGTGTCGGCTGGAGTGATTGATCCAGACATGGGAACCTGGGCTACTACACAGAAAGCAAGAAAGAATACATCTGCCAAGCTCAGTGGCTCAGACTGTGATCCCATGCCTTGGGAGGTTGAGGTGAGTGGATTGCCTGAGCCCGTGGGTTCGAGACACACCTGGGCAACTTGGTGAGACCTCATCTCTACAATAAATCAAAAAAATTAGCCAGGTGTGGTAGCTCATGCCTGTAGTTCCAGCTATTTGGAAGGCTGAGGCGGAAGGATCACCAGAGCCCAACAGGTCGAGGTTGCAGTGACCAGAAGCAGCTACTGTACTCCAGTCTGGGTGACAGAGTGAGACTCCAACTCAAAAAACAGAAACAAAAACAAAACAAAACAAAACAAAAAAGAGTACATCTGAAATACAGAAGATCTCTCAGAGTGTCTCTTACTATCCCCATGCTCTAGGATTAAGTTCAGTGCAAAACTAAATCCAACCCAGGCCCAGTCCTTTCAGAAACAAAGATTGGGTTTGGATCACCCTGCAAGGTGAAGAACCACAACCAGCTGGAGTTCCTGCTGAAGAGAAAGGGAATACAGAATGAGCAGCAAACAAAGGTAGCTCCAAATGGCAGCTATGATTACGTGACCAGTCACAGAAACCAGGACTGATATTGTCAGAGTATTTCCTCCTTATTTTATTCTGAACACGTGTGTGTGTGTGTGTCAACCAAGTATCTCTGTTTTCTTTCTCTCTTATTTATGTCACAGTATTAAGTTATAGGATATAAGAAGAATAAACGAAGGACTGTCTTCATTTATTGGTGCTGCTATATCAAGGCATCTGAGACTGGGTAATTTATAAGGAACAGAAAATTACATTTCATTTTTGGAGACTGAGAAGCCCAAGACCAAGGCATCAGTATTTGGATGGTTTTCTTACTGTCTCTTCACATAGTGGAAGAGCAGAAAGGCAAAAGTGACCAGCTCGTCCCTGCAGCCCTTTTACAAGGCATTGATCCCTTTATTAAGTTGGAGTTCACATGACTTAATCACCTCCTAAAAGATCCTACCTCTTACTACTGTTGCTTTGGGGTCTGAGTTCCACCATGAATTTTGGAGGAGACACGAATATTCAGACCACAGCAAGGACTTTACTTTCTCTTCTGGGAAAAGATTTAGTGCATTTTCAGTTGAATGACTGATAGTTGTATCATGTTAGGAGATATTCTCACCTTGTTATTGTCTTCATTTGTTTTGTTTTGTTTTGTTTTGA
>NW_007250745.1:0-21471 GCF_000164805.1 Carlito syrichta
CAGAAATCTTTATGACTAGGATATCAAATTTTGTGAGACATTGCAGAGTGTTCTTCTATGTCTGTTAGAAACATCCCCTATAATATTAGTAAAACTATTCTTATGTTTTTCAACTAAATGAAGGTTCACTTTTGCTACTAATACAGAAGACACTTATGGAATTAATAGTTAATGTAAGAATTATTCATATTGTACTTTGGCAAATACTTTTTTATTGATGAATGAAATATTATTTAAAGAGGCAGCAAGAGGAGGAGGGAGAGGGATATGAGGGATGAAAAATATAACAGAAAGATAGGGAAAAAATGTTCACAATCTGGCAAAACTAGAACAAGCAAAAACACTAAGTTACAAAAACATCAAGCTAATACCAGTCAAGATTAACAAAACTTCCTGCTTGACCCATAGCCTTGCGACTACAAATACCAATAACTTGAACAATAGTATTCAATTATTATGAGTAATAACAAATGATTATTGTTTAAAGTTACTAAACTTTTGGGATTGTTTGTTATACAGCATTATTATGGCAACAACTTACTGATAGAAAACATACCATAGTTTTCACTGGCCTTACTGAAGACTTGAGGATGTGGAAGTAATTTTATTACATTGTACACAATTTTCCCTACCTTTCTGCTATATTTCTCATCCTTCATAGTGCTCCCCCTACTCCTCTTGCTACCTCTTTAAATAATATTTCATTCACCGATAGAAAAAAGAATTTGTAAAAATACAATATGCTCTTTCACATGTCTAGCTATCAGTTGGCTGTGGACTGATTTAGGATGAATTTCATTGGGAAGACTAACTGTTCTCTACATTGTCTCTCTTCCTGGGCAGGCTAGCCATAGCTTAGTCTCATGCTAGAGACAGAGGTTTAAGAAGAAGAAAAAAAGACGTACACAAGGCCTTTGGAAGCTAGACTCAGACATGGTACATTGGCATGACCACCATCTTGACTAGAGTAAGTAATAAGAACACATACAATTCAAGTGCTGAAGGGTTGAAATATATGCATTTTCTGAGTACTACCTTCCTCTGTCCTTTGGCCTGCATTGCAGATGTCAGTAGTTAGCGAGAAGTGGGAACATCCTTAAGCACAAATATGCAGAGACTACTAGCTGGAAGTCGGTAGATGCAACATAAATGGTATGTGATTGTGACACTGTTTCATCTACATTCTACCTGTTGAAAGACCTCTTTTTTACTTTCTTTACTGGGCCTACTTACAACTGACCTTAGACTTCAGCTTAGACACAAATTTCTAAGCAAGCCTTCCCTAAATGCTGACATCTTGATTTATGCTTCTGATACAATGTCCCAAGATTACTTCTAACTCTCACAATAATATTCATCACCCTATTGTTGACTTGCCTCCTTTTTGATTATTTTTCTCACCTAGATGTAAGATGAATGAACTCTTGGACTTTGCCAATATTGTTCATCCTTGAGCCCCACAGTGTCTGACACATAGTATATATCCAAAAAATAGTTTATGTAATCTGATTAGAATGTAACCATGCCTTTGAACACAAATTTAAACCTGATTTTATGACAAGCCTGAATTAAATTTCCGATTAGACCCTAAATAAATAGTCCACTTTTTTCTTAGAATGACAAGGCATTTGACATACAGGAATTTTTTAAAAGAGCATCTTCTGCTTGGCAGCTACAAAAATCATCTTTCTGGACAAACAAATGGAAAGTGTAAAGCAGGAAAGGAAATGAAGCCATACTAAGATAGGGTTTTTCAGCTGAATAATTGGATTTCTAAGCACATGAATATTTTATGTCTCCTTGTGTTAAATCATAGGGAAAATATGTTGCTATTAAATAAAAAAATAGTATATGACAACAGTCAGTAGACCATAATGATTTTCTCTTTCACACTTGGTTAGGTAAAAAGTTTGCCATATTGTGCTGCCTAAGATAAGTAATTACTGTTATTAGGAGCAAGAACATATGAGTACTTGCTGCACACTAGTGCTTTGGAATAAGCCTGACATAGAAACCAGTGTTGAAGTAAATCATGCAGATCAGTCTTAGACACTGAACCTAAGCAAAGTAATTACAGGCACTATTGGCAATTTTCTCACTCTTAGTTTAAAGTTCGACTGAGGAGTTTAGGAAGTTCTTGAGCAGTACATTTCTCTCCTTCAACCAAGCAGCCCAGTCTATTTCTGATTTTGCCTTATACCATTGTACACACACACACTCTCTCCATGTCCCAAAGTATTACCTAGGGACAAAGTCAAGCATAGTAACTAATCAAGTAGTTAATCTCAGTGTAATTGCAGTTCGTAAAACCAATCAATTGTCATCATCTTGAAATATGGATTACAATGAAAGCAGATATTCTCAGATGAGTTGTCAGAAATTTAGACATAAAGTCTATAAATTTTTCAATTATGATGATATATCTTTACAAGCTCCTGCTCCCAGTGGTCTTAAATTCCAACTACCATTCCAACTAGGATCCCTAACTGTATTGGCCAGTTTTATATGTCTAATTAGTTAAGATATTGTCTTAGGGGCTGCTATAAAAATTACCATAGACTGAGTAATTTATAAACAACAGAAATTTATTTCACATGGTTCTTGAAGCTGAAAGTCTAAGATGGTACTGCCAGCATGACCAGATTCTAATGAGGTTCCTTTTCCGGGTTATAGTCTGCTGACTTGTTGAATTCTAACATGGCAAAAAGAGAGTTAGCTAGCTCTATGGTCTCTTCTTGTATGAAATCTAATCTCATTAATGAAGCCCTCACCATCATGATCTAATTATTTACCAAAGCTACCACCTCCAAATACCCACATTGGGATTAGGATTTCAACATATACATTTTGGAGGGACACAAACAGTAAGTTCACATTAGCTGTAGTCCTCAGTCATTCAAATGCTAATCTTGATGTTATTGTGATGGTATTTTGCTGATATGATTAACATCTAAAACCAGCTGTTTTAAAGTAAAAAAGATTATCTTGGATAATCTGAGTAGGCTGAATCAATCAGTTTAAAGGTCTTAAGAGCAAAACTCAGATTTCCCTGAGGAAGAAAAAATCCTTCCTGTGGACTGAGGCTTTAGCTGCTGCCCAGAAGTTCCCTGTCTTCTCTTCCTGAACATCTGTTCTACATATTTTGGGCTTTCTTATTCAGTCCCCATAGTTATGCAAATCACTTTCTTGCAATCTATAAAACAATCTATCTTTCTATTAATCAATCAATCATCTATTATTTCTTTTTCTGACTGATACAGATTCCTCTTTGGCTCAGTCTACTGTGAACTGATCCAGCACAGATTATTATGCTGGTTTTAAATGTATTATATAATATATATGTATAAATATGGGCGTAGTTCTATCTTCCATCTATCTCTCAATGTCTATCATCTTCTACTTCTATCTATCTATCTATCTATCTATCTATCTATCTCCTTGTTGTGCTGATATCTTAAACATAACTTTGGGATGCCTTTTCCATGATCAACACTGGAATTCCTCTATGGAGAGAACCTTGAATCTTGTTTTACACTGTGATTATGTACAATAACTTATTCTTTTTTACTTATAACACTGTTATTATTTTTATTTTTATGATCAAATTATTCATTTTGCTCTTGAAAGTCTTTTTATTAAAAAACTGTTTATTTATTATAGAATTATGGAGTACAAGTGAGGATTTACTATGTAATTGGGTTGCATGCAGGTGACGTTTGGGCTTCTAGGTGGTCCTCACCCCCCTTGATAGGGGATCACATATCTTTGTGTTGTCACAAGCCCCCCATCCTCCTCCTCCTTCTCTCCCCTAGCAGTGCCCAGAAACTGCTAATCCCACCCTTGTGCTAATGTGATTAGTGATCAGGCCCCCTTATGAGAACATGTGGTGTTCAGTGATGGCCTCCAACTGCCTCCAAGCTGCTGTGAAATCCATGATTTTGTTCTTCTTTATGACTGTGAAATATTCCATCATGTATAGGTACCACATTTTCTTTATCTGGTCCACTTTTAATGGTCAGCAAAGTTGGTTTCATGTTTTTGCTATTGTGAATAGTGTGACAATAAACATGTGTGTATAGGTGTCTTTTTCATAGAACAATTTATGTTCCTCTGGGTAAATTCCCAAGAGAAGGATTGATGGATCATATGGGAGATCAATTTATAGTTCTTTTAGGAATTGCCACACTGCTTTCCATAGAGGTTGAACTAGCTTGCACTACCACCAACAGTGTAGAAGCATTCCCTTTTCTTTGCACCCATACCAGCATCTGATGATTTTGACTTATTAATGATGGATATTCTTATCAGACTTAGTATCTTAATGTAGTTTTTATTTGCATTTAGCTGGTGATTAGTGAGGCTGTACATTTTTTCATGTGCCTGTTGGGTGCTTGTAAGTGATCTTTACAGAAGTGTCTGTTCATGTCTTTTGCCCACTTTTTGACGGGATTGTTAGGTTTTTTTTCCTTTTAC
Organism: Carlito syrichta; assembly: GCF_000164805.1. Classification (NCBI taxonomy): domain Eukaryota; kingdom Metazoa; phylum Chordata; class Mammalia; order Primates; family Tarsiidae; genus Carlito; species Carlito syrichta. The sequence goes on from NW_007250745.1 coordinate 4,474, forward strand.
TTCATTTGAGTTACTTGTAGATCTTGAATGTTAGGCCTTTGTCAGATGCATAATTTGCAAATTTTTCCCTATTCTATGGGTTGTCTCTTTACTCTCTGGATGGTTTCTTTTGCTGTGAAAAAACTTTTCAGCTTGATAAGGACTCACCTGTCTACCTTAGCTTTTGTAGCATTTGTGTTTGGGGACATAGTCATGAATTCATTGCTTACTCTGATGTCCAGAAGGGTGCTTCCTATGTTTTTCCTAGCATTCTTGTAGTTGAGGTTTAACGTTTAGGTATGTGATCCATCTTGCATTGATTTTTGCATATGGTGATAGGCAAGGGTCCGGTTTCATTCTTCTGCCTGTGGTTAGCCAGTTTTACCAGTACTATTTGCTCAATATGATCTTCTTTCCCCAGTGATTGTTATTTGTGGCTTTGTCAAAGATGAGTTGGTTGAAAAACCATGTTTTTACTTTCTGAATCTCTGTTCTGTTTCATTGGTGTATGTGTCTATTCCTGTACCAATACCATGCCATCTTGGTTACTGTAGTCTTGTAAAAAAATTTAAAATCTGGAAGTGTGGTACCTCCTGCTTTGCTCCTTTTGCTGAGGATTATTTTAACTATTTGTGCTCTTTGTGTTTTATTTTGCTTTTAAATGAATGTCTGCACTGTCATCTTCAGGTCTGTGGGAAAAGATGTTGGTAATCAATGGGTAGTATGTTGAGTCTTTAGATTGCTTTGGGTAGGATGGATATCTTGGCAATATTGGTTCTTCTAATTCATGAGCATGGGATTTTTTCCATTTATTTGTGTCATCCTTTGTTTCCTTTGAGCAGTTTTCTTGTTGCAGTTCTTGTTGTAAAGGTCTTTCATTTATCTGGTTAGGTAAATATCAAGGTGTGTCATTGTGTGTGTGTGTGTGTTGTGGCCATTGTGAATGGAATTTTTAATTTTTTTAATTTGTTTTTATTTGGTTCTATGCCTGCTTGTTGCTCATGTATAGAAATGCAACTCTCTTTTGTATGTTGACTTTGTAACCTGAAATTTTACTGAAGGCATTTGTCAGTGTGAAGAGGCTTTTGACAGATTCCCTAGGGTTTTCTAGGAATTTAATCATATCATCTGTAAAAAGGAATAGAAAGAAATAGTTTAACTTCCTCTTTTCCTACTTGGGTACCCCTGATTTCCTTCTCTTGTCTGATTGTTCTGGCTAAACTTATTATTTGTTCTTTCTCTCTCTCTCTCTCTCTCTCTCTCTCTCTTCCCCCTCCCTCCCTTCCCCCCCCTCAATAATCTGGTCAGAGGTTCATTAATCTTATTAGTTCTCTTAAAACACCAGCTTTTTGTCTAGTTGCTTATTTCTATAATATCTTGTCTTCTATATCCTGCAATTGTGACTTTATCTTAGTCATTTGGATTTTTTTTCTGCTGAAATTAGGATTTAGATGATCTTGCCTTTCCAGCTCCCTTAGTTGTGATGTTAGGCTGTTTACCTGCAATCTTTCTATTTTCTTGAATTGTGTATGCAATACTATGAATGTTCTTGTCAACATTGCTTCATGGCATCCCAGAGATTTTGATAAGATGTGTCTTTATTTTCATTTATTTACAGAAATCTTTTTTATTTCTGTCTTAATTTCTGTCTTGACCGAGAAGTCATCCAGCAGTATGCTGTTTGGTGTCCATGTCTTTGTGTGTTTTGGAGGAATCTTGTTGGTGGTGAGCACAGGTTTGTTCACCATTTCACTTGGGCTCTGATTGTCATCCATTGTGTCCTGACCAGGACTCCTCCCATATGGGTTTTATGACTCTGCATGACTAGGAAGGAGGAAACTGACAGAGAGTGTGTTAGGATCTCCCACCCGCTCTCATGCATACTGCAGGGCCTCAGGTCCTATGCAAGTCTGGCACACAGTGCTGGATGGGGTGCTTGGAATCCAGCATCTGCCTTTGCAGCACGCTGCATACTGGTCTCTGTATGTTCCAAGAGACCGCCACTAGGTGCAGGGTGTTTCATCTGCCCAAAACCATTCAGGGTACCTGCATCTAATGGCAGCTCTACCCTACTCTCTGCCTCACTTGGCAAGAGAGGCATTGGTCTGCTACTTCTCAGTAACCATCTTCAATCCTCCCCTGCAAAAAATCTTTCTTTTTTATCCCTGAATACCAACTGCCCAAATAAACTCATGCTTATACTTGTGGTCTAGTTATTTAAATAATGTCTCTTTTATTTTTACTACAAGTGAATCATTTTGAATACTATCTTATGTGCTACAATATTAAGCCTAAACTCAACCTTTAATTTTTAAATATGTGGCAGTGGTAATGGTTACTTAGTAATCTTTCAAACTGATAAACAATCAATGTCCCTGCATTGAGATTGCTCACACTAGCCCCAGGTAGCTTTGCATGAAGTTGGAAGTCAGGGCATAGCCTGAGTATATTAGCCCAGGGAGAGCTTTGCATGACTTGTTCAGTGTTTAGGTATTTGGAGATGATGATTCTCACTCTTTTTCCAAGGCTTCACTCTTCTCCATCACCTTCCTCCCTCACCCACTGTGCTTTTACAGCAGCAAAGCAGAAACCATTCTTCTATGGGCTCTGCCTATTCCCCCAGAGTCTACAGCCTCAACAAATGCAGGAGAGTTTCTAACCTGCCCCCTCACCCCCTGTAATGTAAACCCAACAAGTACTACACACCAGAAAGATCACATGCCGTGTTGATGCAGGACTTGGTCACTTGGCCAAGGAGGTTTGCCTGGTGGGTGATGATCAGCCCTGGATTTCCCCAATCCATAGGGTTTGGAGAAGACTCCTGGAACGGTCAGCAAGAGAGAGCCATCACTCTATTGGGATATGGTCATGAGAGACCCTTAGACATAGAAAGGAGTTGGCTACTGAGACCCAAAAGTGGACCCTTAGCTGTGACAACAAAAAAACCTTAAAACTTTGCTAAGAGTTTCCTTCAGAATGGAGTCACCACTGATGGAGAACCACTTCTCCAGTGACACATTTGGAAAACATATAATTGACAGGAATAGGACTCAAAACTTCATAGACTTTCTGTAATATTATTCCTCCTCCCTCTCTCCATCATTGGGCCCCTGTGTCGAGTTCCTCCCCCTGGAGTATTGACCTGTGCTTTCCCTCAAGCCCGATAGGTACCTGTGCCTGTGAAGTCCATCCTTGACAGTCAGCGCCAGCTGTATGGCCTTGTCTCACGGCTTTCCAGTGCAAATGATGCTATCTCTACCACTTCACATTCCTGTCTCCATCCTGAGAACTCTTTAATTTAAATGAAATTATTGGGGGTATATCACCTGGGTTGTTTACTAAGCTGGACATAAAGAAAGCAATGTTTAACTTCCAATGTTGTTTAACTTTTCCCATGGCTTATTGGTAAAAAGTCAGCTATTGCACAAGAATCATTTCTAAAGAATGATGGAGTGTATTTCACAGGCTTTTAGGAACTGCCAAAACAGTTTCACATCCCTTTTGAGTTGGTCTGGGGGCCAACAGAACTAAAGCATAAAATATCTATATATATTATACATTATGTTTAAAACCATATTCACTATGCCATTAAAGTTAATCTTATTATAAATGCAGGCTGTAAATACATGCCAGTACTGTAAAGAGCTAAAGAAGGTGTTAGAGAATTAAAATTAATTAGGAAAATGAGATGCTATCCACCAATAAAACAAAACTTAAAAATTTGGATCCAGCTCTGTTAACTCAACTGTCCCATGGTGACTTTTTTTTTTTTTTTTTGAGTTGGAGTCTCTCTCTGTCGCCCAGACTGGAGTGCAGTGGCCACTCCCGGCCACCGCAGCCTCGACCTGCTGGGCTCTGGCAATCCTTCCACCTCAGCCTTCCGAGTAGCCGGAATTACAGGCATGCGCTACCACGCCCAACTGATTTTTTTTTTTTTATTTATTGTAGATATGAGGTCTTTCTGCCCAGGCGGGTCTCGAACCCTCAGGCTCAGGCAATCCACTCACCTCAGCCTACCAAAGGCGTGGGATTACAGGCTGAGCCACCGAGCTCGGCTCCATGGTGACTCTTAAGTGCCTAGTTTCAGCCCCTTCCATCATCTCTCAAAGTATCTCACTTTTGGATCACCAGAAAAGAGGAGAGAAGAGACACCCCCACCCTACTGCACATATATCCAAATGTTTGGGGTGCTCAAAGAAGAACCTGTTGGCTAAGCTGAGACTAGAATAAATAAGAGAACAGAGGAGTGTGAGAAATGCCAAAACCAAAGACATTTATTCAAACATACTTGCAGAGCAACATGTTAATATGTGTCCCTCACTCTATAGAGTAGCCTTAAAACTCAGATATTTCAGTGTCCATAGTTTTAACTCATAATTAAAAGGCATTTTATCATCATCTTCACTCAGTATGGAGGTTTCAGGGCCAAGTTTGAAAGCTAATTAACTGTAGCATGATCTGCTCTGACATGCGAGTGATGCTTGAGATCGAAGATCTTAAAGACAACAGCAACATTTATTTTTCACTGCCCCTAGAAATGTATAATAAGATAGGTTATAGGATAGGTAAATCTACCACCAAGAAATTTCACTGTAGCTAACTGCTTTGTTGGTCTATATCAACTCTACATACTGTAATATCTCAAAAAGGAAACAGGACACCTCATACTGTTAAAAAGTGAAGTAAGTGTTGAACATAGATTCCTCAGATCTTCAATTAAAATACCAGTGCTTCTGTTAGAATCTCAAGTCACTAATTGCCCTTTCTTATCCTGTTTTTATAGCTAGAATACCTGTGAAAAATAACATTCTGAATTCCAAAAATGCCTTATCTTTCTGTGTTTTTGTAATTAACAGAATGAATTAAAATGAGCAGCAGTGTCAAGACAATGTTTTCTTTACCCTAAAGGAAAACATGATGAGAAAAATTCAGAATAAAAATCATATGCATATACCTCTGCATGCTAATATGGAATAATATTTAAGATTTATTGTTAAACAATTCAAAAATTGCAAACATGGGTAACATATGTAGGTAAATACATATGCACATACACAATATACACACAGATGTATCTGTAAGATATTTCTGAAATGATATGCATGCTCAAATGTGCGCATGAGCCACACACACACAAAGAAAACATAATTGAGAGAAAAGGAAGAAGGAAACTAGAAAGCTGAGAGATAGGGAGAAAACTTACTTTCTCACCACAAACCTCACCGCATACCTCTTTATACTGTTGCACATACATGTACTAGTCATTGAAAATAAAGTCATTGAAAAAATCAAGTTACAAATGACCATTGATTTCTTTCACTATATTATCTTCAACATTTGCAATTCTAGACACTGCGTGCTTACTAAGAGGCAGACACTATGCTAAGTACTTTTTTCACTTCCTTTTCCACAACCATTTGAAAGGAAGTTAATGTTTTTTTATCACTACTTTTTATTTTGATATTGTGGGGTACAGTTAAGAGTTAGGTATACAAGTATGCGTCGTTCAGGCACCCTTGTTGATAAGGGGTGTTTCCCCATCCCCAGACAGATACTGACTACTGTTAATCCCACCTCCTTTCCCCTCCCCACCCCATAGTTTCCCACCACTGTCAGTTATTTTCTTATAGTATTATGATGAATGTTCAAGGTCCACTGTATGAGTGAGAACGTGTGATACTCAGATCTCTGTTTCTGTGAGAGGTCACTCAGTATTATAGACTCTAGTTCCATCCAGGTTGCTGCGAAATTCATGATTTTGTTCTTTTTATAGCTGCATAGTATTCCATCATGTATATGTACCACATTTTTTTAATCCAGTCCTCTTTTGATGGACAGCATGGTTGATTCCAGGTTCTTGCTATTGTGAACAATGCTGCGATAAACATTCGTGTGCAGCTATCTTTTTGATAGAGTGATTTGAGTTCTCCAGGGTATATTCCCAGTAGGGGGATTGCAGGGTCATATGTGAGGTCGATATTTAGAGCTTTTAGGAATCGCCACACTGCTTTCCACAGAGGTTGCACTAGTTTGCACTCCCACAACAGTGTAGAACTGTTCCCTTTTCATCACATCCTCTCCAGCAACTGTTATTTTTTGAGTTATTGATAATTGCCATTCTGACTGAAGTTAGGTGGTATCTCAGTGTGGTTTTGATTTGCATCTCCTTGATGATTAGTGAGGTTGAACATTTCTTCATTTGTCTGTTGGCTGCTCAGATGTCTTCTAATTCCTGAACAAAACCAGAAACCCACAGGCCATAAGAGATAAGATAGACAAGAGGGACCTCATTAAACTGACAAGCTTCTGCAAAGCCAAAGAAACCATCAAGAGAGCAGGGAGACAGCCCACAGACTAAGAAAAAGTATTTGCCAACTCAAGATCCAACAAAGGCTTAACATCTCAAATCTACATGAAACTCAAACGTGATGAAAAGAAAAAAAACAAGCAACCCCATTATAAAGTGGGCAAAAGATATGAACAGACACTTCTCAAAGGAAGTTAATATTAAAGAGTTATTTTATAGATTAAAATACTGAGTCACTGAGGGTTGCATTCTTTGTCTAAGCCACACAACTAATTAACTGAGCCTAAGATCCAGTTGTGTCTGTACCCAGAGTCTAGAGCTTATTCACTAAATTTTCTTTGTCATTCAGAAAGAGAAGGTTCAAGTATCTTTAATCAATTGCTTACATCTTATTTTATCAACACTTTTATGTGCTAAAATAACCACCAAAGAAAATTGGCTGTTGGTATAAGATAATTTTGGGAGGAAAGTGTTAATTAGAACTTGATGATCTTAGAATCACTTTACTTTTCAGTATGCTGAATTTGAGTAATCAAAAAAGAGATTCTGATAATATGTTTTAAATGTTGCTTTGGCATTTTGCAGCAACTGCTCTGTAGAGTTCTAAGTTATAATAATACTTCCTTTCTAGGCTTTGTTATGAATTTCTAGTGGAAATTATCATAGTTGTATAATTGTCAATTTCACTAATAATATATATAGTGGATATGTGATATGTTCCCCGGATATGTGATTTGATGAAGCTGAACTCTTTTGATTTAACATTAGATAAGCATTTGATGGACTCCTAATGACTGCCAGATGCTGAAAACACTCTGCTTTCTTTTGAAAACAAAATAAATCATTGTGTGGAGCTTTGAATCAATCCAATCAGAGCTCCTGTAAAATTTCTATTAATAAATCATTTGGTTTATAAATAATAATAAGTGAGATTTTTAAAAGAAATTACCTGGAAGAAATAATTCATAAAGTGGTAGGAACTGTCTGCTGCATAGACTATTATTCATAACTGGAAGAATGATATACTTCCCAAATAAAAATAAAAGTAGAATTATCTTAATAAAATTAGAATTATCTTTTTTTATTTGTTTTAAAGATGTGAGATACAATTCAGGGTTAAGTATACAAATGTTGATTATGCAGGTACCCTTGTTGATGAGGTGTGCCCCTGCCTCCCCTGGCAGTTTTCCTCAACTTCCAATCCCACCCCCCCCTCCCCTGGCAGTCCCACTACTGCCAATCCCTTTCTTATGGTATTATGATAATTGTTCAAGGTCTGCTTATGAGTGAGAATATATGGCACTCTGTTTTTTGTTTCTGTGATAGATCACTGAGTATGATCTACTCTAAATCAATCCAAGTTGTTGCAAAGTTCTTATGACTGATCTTCTTTATGGCTGCATAATATCCCATTATGTATATGTACCACATTTTTTTTTTAATACAGTCCGACTTCAGTGGGCAGTATCGTTGTTTCCATGTTTTTGCTATTGTGAATAGAGCTGCAACAAACGTGTGTGCAGTTATCTTTATGGTAGAATGACTTGAGTTCCTCTGTGTATATTCCCAATAGGGGAATTGCTAGGTCATATGTAAGGACAATTCCTAATTCTTTCAGAAATTGCCACGCTGTCTTCCAAAGAGGTTGCACTACTTTGCATTCTCACCAGCAGTGTAGAAAGTTTTCTTTTACTCCATGTCCTCACCATCATCTGCTGTTGTTTGTTTTATTAACGGTGGTCATTCTTACTGGGGTTATGTGGTTTTGATATGCATTTCTCTGATGATTAGTGTGGCGGAGCACTTTTTCACAAGTTTGTTGGTTGCCCATATATCTTCTTTTGAGAAGTGTCTCTTCATGTTTTTACCCATTTTTTAAATGGAGCTTTTTTTTGGTTTTTTGTTTTGTTGTTTTTTTTTTTCGATTCTGTGCATTATGATTTCTTTGTGGATCCTAGATGTTGAGCATTTGTTGGATATAGAATTGGCAAATATTTTTTCCCATTTTTTGGGCTGTCTCCCTGCTCTGTTGATGGTTTCTTTTGCATTGCAGAAGCTTGTCGGTTTGATGAGGTCCTACTTGTCTGTCTTATCTCTTATGGTATGGGCACTTGGGAGTTTGATCAGGAATTGGTTGCCAGCTCCAATTTCCATAAGGGTGTCTCCTGCATTTTCTAAGATCTCACAGGTTGAGGTTAAGTCTTTGATTCATTTAGTTAATTTTTTTGTATGGTGATAGGTAGGGGTCCTGTTTCAATCTTCTCATGTGATCAGCCAGTTTTCCCAGCACCATTTACTGAATAGGTTCTCCTCTCACCAGTGGTTGTTGTTGGAGGCTTTATCAGATGAGTTGATGGAGAAACTGAGGCTTTGCTTCCAGATTCTCTATACTGTTCCATTGGTCTGTTGCCTATTCTTGTACCAATACCAGGCTGTTTTGATTATTGTAGGTTTATACTAAAGTTTGAAGTCTGGAGTGATACCTCTTGCTTTGTTTCTTTTGCCAAGGAATGTATTGGCTATTCATGGTTGTTTATGTTTACATATTAATTTCCGTATTGTCATTTCCCAGGTCTGAGAATAATGATGTTGGTAATTTAATGGGTATTGCATTGAACTGTAGATTGCCTTTGGTAGGATGGACATCTTAGCAATGTTGATAGATCTTAACAATGTAGATTCTTCCTATTGATGAGCATGGAATATTTTTCTACTTGTTTGGGTCTTCTTGGATTTCTTTGAGCAGTGTTTTGTAGTTTTCATTGTAAAGATCTTTCACTTCTCTGATTGGAAAATACTGAGGTTTTCATTACTTTTTCTTTCTTTTTTTTGCTATTTTGAATTGAATTATGACTTTTATTTGGTTCTCCACATGCTTGTTGTTGGTGTATAAGAATGCAACTGTCTTTTGCAGATTTATTTTTTACGCCAACTTTGCCAAAGTCCTTTATTAGCGCAAAGCAGTTTTTTTTTTAAATTGTGGGGTACAATTCAGGGTTAGGTATACAAATATTAACTGTGCAGGTACCCTTGTTGATGAAGTGTGCCCCCCCTTCCCCAGGCAGATACCAACTACTGTCAGTCCCACCTCCCCGTCTCCTCCCCCGCCCCCCGCAGTTTCCCACCACAGTCAATCCTTTTCGTAAAGTATTACAATAGTTGTTCAAGGTCCACTTATGAGTGAGAACATTTGATACTCAGCTCTTTGTTTCTGTGAGAGGTCACTCAGTATTTTAAACTCTAATTCCATCAAAATTGCTGTGAAGTTCATGATTTTGTTCTTCCTTATGGCTGCATAATATTCCATTGTGTATAGTTACAACATTTTTTAAATGCAGTCCTCTTTTGATGGGCAGCATGGTTGGTTCCATGTTCTTGCTTTTGTGAACAATGCTGTGACAAGCATACGTGTGCAGGTATCTTTTTCATAGAGTGATTTGTGCTCTTCCAGGTATATTCCCAGTAGGTGGACAGCAGGGTCATATGGAAGGTTGAATTTTAGAACTTTAGGAATCACCACACTGATTTCCACAGAGGCTGTATTAATTTGCACCTCCTTGATGACTAGTGAGGCTGAACATTTTTTCATGTATCTGTTGGCTGCTCGTAGGTCTTCTTTTGGTGAGTGTCTATTCATATCTTTTGACCATTTTGTAATGGGGCTGGTTTTTTTTTCTTTTCAGTACGTTTGAGTTCCTTTTAGATCCTTGATGCCTTTGTCAGACATGGAGTTGACATATTTTTTCCCAGTCTGTGGGTTGTCTCCCTGCTCTCTTGATGGTTTCTTTGGCTTTGCAGAAACTTGTCAGTTTGATTAGGTCCCACTTGTCTATCTTATGACCTGAGCACTTCCGGTTTTGATCAGGAATTGGTTGCCAATTCCAAATTCCATAAGGGTGTCTCCTGCATTTTCCAAGGTTCTTACAGTTTGAGGTTTTACGTTTAGGTCTGTGATCCATTTAGAGTTAATTTTTGTGTATGGGGATAAGTAGGGGTCCTGTTTCAATTTTCTGCATGTGGTCAGTCAGTTTTCCCAGCATGATTTACTGAATAGGTTCTCCTCTCCCCAGTAGTGGGTGGTGGAGGCTTTGTCGAAGATGAGTTCATTGAGAAATTGAGGTTTTGCTTCTAGAATCTCAATTCTATTCCATTGGTCTACATGCCTGTTCTTGTACCAATACCAAGGCTGCTTTGATTACTGTAGCTTTGTAATAAGGTTTAAAATCTGGGAGTGTGATACCTCCTGCTTTTTGTTTGTTTGTTTTGTTTTGTTTTGTTTTGTTTTGTTTTGTTTTGTTGAGGATTGTTTTGGTTATTCTTGGTCGTTTATGTTTCCATATGAATTTCTGTATTGTATTTTCTAGGCCTGAGAGGAAAGTTGCTGGTAATTTGATGGGTGTTGCAATAAATCTGTAGATTGCCTTAGGTGAAATGGACATCTTAACAATGTTGATTCTTCCAATCTGTGAGCATGGAATATTTTCCACTTGTTTGGGTCATCTTTAACTTCTTTGAGCAGTGTTTTGTAGTTTTCATTGTATAGGTCTTTCACATCTCTGGTTAGGAAGATGCCAAGGTATTTCATCTTTTTTTGTGTGGCTATTATGAATGGAATTGTGCTTTTTATTTGGATTTCTGTTTGTTTATTATTGGGGTATAGAAATGCTGTTTTCTTTTGCACACTTATTTTATACCCCAAGAGTTTGCCAAAGTTCTTTATCAGTGCAAGGAGGTTTTTGGCAGATTCTCTTGGGTTTTCAATGTATACAATCAAGTTGTCTGCAAAGAAAGATAACTTGATTTCCTCTTTTCCTATTTGGGTACTCTTGATCACCTTCTCTTCTCTGATTGCTCTAGCTAGGACTTCCAAAACTATGTTGAACAGGAGGGGTGAGAGTAGTCATCCTTGTCTTGTTCCAGTTTTCAGAGGAAATGTTTCCAATTTCTGTCTTTTTAGCAGTATGCTGGCTGTGGGTTTCTCATAGATGGTTCTTACTATTTTGAGGTATTTTTCCCTTATGCCTAGATGTTTGAGGGCTTTTATCAAGAAGGGCTGCTAGATTTTATCAAAAGCTTTTTCTGCATTTAATGATATAATCATGTGTTTTTTTTGTTTTTACATCTGTTGATGTGTTTAATTACATTTATGGTCTAACAAATGTTGAACCAGCCTTGCATCATGGAGATAAAGCTTGCTTGGTCATGAAGGATGATTTTTGAGATTTGTTGCTGAATCTGGTTTGCTAGAATCTTATTGAGAATTTTAGCATCTATGTTCATCAAGGATATTGGCCTGCAGTTCTTTTTCTTTGTTGGATCTTTACCTGGTTTTGGGTCTCAATGTGATGTTAGCTTCATTAAATGAATTGGGGGAAGTTCCTTCTTTCTCAATTGCCTGGAATACTTTCAATAGGATTGGTATCAGTTCCTCCTTGTATGTTTTGTAGAATTCTGTTGGAAAGACATCTGGTCCAGGGCTTTTCTTTTTGTTTTTTTAGAGGTGGTTTCTTATGAAGAGTCAATTTCCTTGCTTGCTATTGGTCTATTAGGGTCTCAATTTCTTCTTATTTCAACCTAGGGAGGTTGTGTGATGTCAGAAAGTCCTTCATTTCCTTTAGGGTTTCAAGTTTGTTTCCATACAATTGTACATAGTAGTCTCTGACAATCTTTTGTATTTCTTCAGGGTCAGTTGTGACTTCATCTTTTGTGTTTCAGATTGAGTTTATTTGGGTTTTTTCTGGTCAGTCTGACTAGGGGACCATCAATCTTCTTTATCCTTTCAACGAACCAGTTTTTTGTTTCATTGATTTTTTTTTGTATTATCTTTTTGTCTTGTATATCCTGGATTTGGATTTTTATTTTGGTGATCTGGATTCTTCTTCTGAAGTTAGGGTTTTGGTGATGTTGCTTTTCCAGCTTTCTTAGGTGACTTATTAGTCTGTTAAGTTGTGATCTGTCCATTTTCTTCATTTGTATTTATAAGGACATGGATTCCCCCTCTTACTACTGCTTTCATGGCATCCCAGAAGCTTTGGTAAGATGTTTCTTCATTTTCATTTGTTTCCAGGTACCTTTTAATCTCTGTTTTGATTTCATTGCTGACCCAGGAGTTGCTTAGCATCATACAGTTTAGTGTCCATGTCTTTGTGGATTTGGGGGGAACTTTACTGGTGTTGATATTTATTTTTATTCCACTGTGGTATGAAAAAGTGCTGGCAAAATTTCAATCTTATAAAAATTTGTTTATGTTTGATTTACGGCCAATGATGTGGTTGACCTTGGAGTACATTCCATGCAGTGATGAGTAGAATGTATATTCTGTGGTCGTTGGGTGGAGTGTTCTCTAGGTGTCAATTAAGTCCATTTGTTCAAGAGTCTCATTGAGGTTCCGGATCTCCTTGCTGATTTTTTTGTCTTGATGATCCGTCTGGGGTTTTAAAGTCCCCATGATAGTGTTAGAGTCCATTTCTTTGTTAAATTTGTCTAGAAGCTTCTTTGCAAATGTTGGTGCTCCTACGTTGTGTGCATATATGTTTAGGATGGATATTTCTTTTTGATGGATTGAGTCTTTTATCATTATATAGTGATCTTCTTCATCTTTTTAAATTTTTGATACTTAAAGGGTATTTTGTCTAAGATTAGGATTGCAACTCCAGCTTCCTTTTGTGTTCCATTTGCCTGAAATTTTGCTCCCCATCCTCTTACTCTGAATCTGTGAGTGTCCTTTCTGGTGAGATGAGTGTCTTGGAGACAATATATTGCTGCCTCATGATATTTTATCCATATTGCCTTTCTATATCTTCTCAGTGGTGCATTCATTGCAGTTATTGAAATGTGAGAGTTTACCCGTCATGAGGTTCTTATAGAGGTGGTTTTGTTCCTGTTTGTTTGTTGGGTTTCTTTTGATTTGGGGGTTTATTCATGTGTGTTTTCAATCTTTTTCCTGAACTCTTGTGGAGAATGTTGTTCTTTTTTCCCTTTTTTTCTGTGTTTAATACTTTCTTAAGTGTTTCTTGTAGAGCTGGGCTAGAGGCAGTGTAAGGTCTTAGGGATTGAGTGTCTGGGAAAGGTTTCAAATCTCCCTCACTGATGAAGCTTAGTTTAGCTGGGTAGGTTATTCTTGGTTGAAATTGATTATCTTTGAGAACATTGAAGATTGGGCTCCAAGCTCTCCTAGTCTGAAGTGTTTCTGTAGATAAATCTGCTGCTATTCTAATTGGTCTTCCCTGGTAGGTAGTCTGACCGTTTTCTCTTGCTGCCTTTAGGATTTTTTCTTTTGTACATACTTTTGTAGGCAAATTATTGTGTCTGGTAGTTGGTCTCCTCATTTGTTGTCTTGCAGGGATTCTCAGAATCTCTTGTATTTGAATTTTCTCATCACTGATGAGATGAGGGAAGTTTTTTGTATGATTTCATAGAATGTTTGTTCCAGGGAGGTCTCTGTCTCTTTTTCTGCCTCAGAAAGTCCAATTACTCTTAGTTTCAGTCTCTTGAAGTAATAATTCATCTCTTGAAGGTCTTGTCCTGTCTTTTTAAGCTTCTTTTCTATGTTTTTGACAGTTTGTGTTTGTTGTATACTTTGGCCCTCAAGCTCTGAGAGTCTTTCTTCTGCTTGGCCACTTGTTCATGGTATTGAATGGTTGTTCTCACTATTTGTGATCTGTCTTTGGTTTTGAGCCATCTCTCTGTCACTAGTTGTTTGTTCTGGATGTTTGCTGAACTGTTGGGTGAATGGTAGTCATTGAAGCTTCTCTGTTTTTCTTGCTCAGTCTCAGTCCTAGAAGGGCAGAATGGTGTTGGGACTATCTCTGTCTTCCAACTTCTCTTTGTACCATCTTCATCTGCCTTTTATTCATGGTTCTTGTGGAGCTGCCTGCTCCTTCCTCACTAGTAGGAAACTTGCAGTGCTACTAGAATACAGTACCGATCCCAGGGTTGTGACCAGCCCTCATTCCATGAATATAATGAGATTTCATCATGTATTTGCCCTGCACTAATAAATGTCTTTACCTATGATGTGGGAGTGGCAGAGTTTGCTGCCCTTTTCTTAGGGTGAAAGTCTTCTGTTTCATATAAGGAAAGTGTCACAAGAGGCAGGGGTCAGGAGTAGGGCTTCATGACGTTCCTGCAGTAGTAACTATTACTCACCTCCTGCAGTACCCAGGGAGGCTTTCTCCATTTCACTTTCTGCCTTCAAACTTTCTCATGACCAAGAAGTAGAGGGTCTGTAGGAAGTATTATGCAAGTGCCTGCAAATTTCTCTTATGTTCTAAGCAGTTAGAAGCTCTATAACCTCATACAAGCCAACCCCATGTCTGTAGTGATTTGTTAAAATGTTAACATTTGACCCAGTTCTATGCCCATCATTCTTTCCTATCTGGCATTGCCACCATTGAAACAGTCCATGTGATCCAAGTCTTTTTAGTTGAATAGCTATCCTTGAATGGATTTCAAGGTATTTAACTGACTAGCAACCTTCACTTTCTGATAGGCTAAATAAAATACATGATATGTCTTTTCTAAATAAAATACATATGTGTCTTTTCTCATTGCTAGGTTCTGAGTGTAGTAAAGGAAAAACATGAACTTTATTTCTTCCTTTTTAGGTTCAGTATATGAGGCCTGCAAATGAAACTGGCAAATGACTGATTCACAGGGGAAAATGTATAGGTTTTCTTATTTATGTTAATATCTTTATGTGCATGAGAGGGTCACAAGGAAAAATTGAAGACCCAAAGAGTTGGTTAGACTCAAGGGATTATATTCTACGTTCTTTTTTTTTATTTGTGTTTTTATTTTAAATATGTGGGATAAAATTTAGGATTTGGTATACAAATGGTCATTGTACAGGTTAAGTTTGGGGGTTAAGTTTGAGTCTCACTTTCATCACCATTTTACCTGGTTTGAGATTAGGTACTCTTATTGATGAAATGTGCTCCCTGCCCCCAGCAGTTTCCCACTACTGCCAATCTCTTTCTTGTAGTGTTATGATAATTGTTCAGGGTCCACTTATGAGTGAGAACGTATGATACTCAGTTCTTTGTTTCTGTGATAGGTCACTGAGTATTATAGACTCTAAGTCCATCCAAGTTGCTGTGAAGTTCATAATTTTCTTCTTCATTATGACTGTGTAATATTACATTGTGTATATGTACCACTTTTTCATCCAGTCCACTTTCGATGGGCAGCATAGTTGGTTCCATATTTTTGCTATTATGAATAAACATGCAATAAACATGCATGTACAGGTATCTTTTTTGTAAAATGATTTGAGTTCTTCTGTATATTCCAATAATGAGGATTGCTGGATTGTATGGAAGGTCAATTTTTAGATCTTTTAGGAATTGCCGCACTGTTTTCCAGAGAAGTTATGCTAGTCTACAATCCCACCAACAATGTAGAAGTGCTCCCTTTTCTCCACATCCTCTCCAGCATTTGTTGTTTTTTTAGTTATTGATGATAGACATCCTGACTGGAGTTAGGTGGTATCTCAGTGTGGTTTTAATTTGCATTTTTTTATGATTAGTGAGACTGAGCATTTTTCCATGTATCTGATGACTGCTTTTTTTTTTTGAGAAGTGTCTATTCGTATCTTTTGCCCGCTTTTTAATAGGATTATCTGTTTTATTTCTCTTCATCACATTTGAGTTCCTTATAGATCCTAGATGTTATGTCTTTACCAGAATCAAAACAGCCTTGTGTTGGTACAAGAACAAGCATATAGATCAATGGAACAGGATAGAGATTCTGGAAGCAAAACCTCAATTTCTCAACCTACTCATGTTTGACAAAGGCTCCACCAACAACCACTGGGAAAAAGAGAACATATTCAGTAAAATGTACTGGGGAAGTAGACTGACACAAACAGAAGATTAAAACAAGACCTATACCTATTACCATACACAAAAATCAACTCCAAGTGGATCAAAGCCATAAATATACAACCTCATACTATAAGAACCTGAGAAAATGCAGGAGACTCCCTTATGGAAATCGGAACTGGCAACAAATTCCTGATCAAAACTCCAAATGCCCATGCTATGAGGTAAGATAGACAAGTGGGATCTCATCAAACTGAAAAACTTCTGCAAAACAAAAGAAACCATCAAGTAGTAAAGAGGCAGCCCACAGAATGGGAAAAAATATTTGCCAAATGTATATACTATTTTCAAAAAGGGAGATAAATTGTGGAGAAATGACCACAGGAAAGAAAAAGGTCTTGGACATCCAGCAATGGTCATTTGTCAAAAGGTAACTAGGAGCCAGGCTCGGTGGCTCAGCCTGTAATCCTGCGCCTTTGGGAGGCTGAGGTGAGTGGATTGCCTGAGCCCACAGGTTCGAGACCCGCCTGGGCAGCGAGACCTCATCTCTACAATAAAAATCAGCCGGGCATTGTAGCGCATGCCTGTAATTCCGGCTACTTGGAAGGCTGAAGTGGAAGGATCGCCGGAGCCCAGCAGGTCGAGGCTGCGGTGGCCGGGAGCGACCACTGCACTCCAGTCTGGGTGACAGAGTGAGACTCCAACTTAAAAAAAAGGTAACTAGGACATGTGGCAGATAGGGCTGTTTATTAAGCTTTGTGACGCAGGTAAGAATCATTTTCTAGTCGAACTCGGTGGCTCAGCCTGTAATCCCGCGCTTTGGGAGGCTGAGGTGACTGGATTGCCTGAGCCCGCAGGTTCGAGACCCGCCTGGGCAACGAGACCTCATCT
>NW_007250745.1:21765-28152 GCF_000164805.1 Carlito syrichta
GTCTGGGTGACAGAGTGAGACTTCAACTCAAAAAAAAAAAAAAGAATCATTTTCTTTCTCCTGGTATGGAGGAGGGGGCCTCTTTAGAAATAAAAAGTTAGGTCACCTTTACAAAGGAAAATTTATGCCCTGCACTTAGGCAAAAAATGAGAGTGCAGAGAGTTCTTTCTACATCTGCTCCTTCTCAATTTTCTTTAGCTTACAATAACCTGTATGTCAAAGAGGTGTATTTTGGGGAAGCATACTGTAATACCATGAACAATACTGTTTGCAGCTCTTTGTATCCTGGTGAAAGCAGAATATCTTTAATACTTTGAAAGGAATTTAAAATATGATTGACTTAGGAGTTCAGTCAGTATAACAAAAAAATCATATATATATATATGATTTCAGACTGGTTGAAATGATTTTTTGGTTATAATTTGTTGTTATATTCCTATATATGAATTTGTCATTTTTATTTTTATGCCAATTAACTTGGTTTGGTCATTGAATGATGTATACACCTGTCAAAATGTCATGTTGTACATCATCAATATATACTTTTTTGGTCAATTAAACCTTAACAAAATGAAAACAAATATGAAACATTTCAAAAACAATTATGGAATTTCAAAATTAACTCATTGATTCTATTTAAGTTAACCTATTTTTTTCTTAGTTATGAAAATAAACTTTTTCATGTCTTCCTGCTTGCATGCTCTGATTTTAATTACCACAATTTGCAAAAACCTCAAAAGCTGAATATTTTTGGTATTCCATTTGTTAAGTTCTCTGATTAAATTATTTTAAGCTAATTTTGACAAATACAAACAAAATACAGAGTATGACATTTAAAAAATAGTCAGTAGCATTGCCATACACACTTTTAAAATGAGTTTAAAAATGATCAAAGCTTTCTTAAATCTAAATTATGGCAAACAGAAGAAAACGTATATCAACATGCTAAAGTTTATTTGTTTTGTTTTAATTTAACATTACTTTAATCAGAAAAATGTAATTCAGTTACTCTGTATTTAAAAAACAAGCAATACAGGCTCTAGTATTCATCAAAATCTATAATTTATCTATTTTTTTCTTTTAAAACTGTGGGGTACAATTCAAGTTTAGGTGTACAAATGGTCACTTTGGTCCCCACTTTGACCAGTTTGATATCAGGTACCCTTATTGTTGAGGTGTGCCCCCCCATCCCCTGGAAGTTTCCCACTACTGCCAATCCCTTTCTTTTATTTAACTTTTTAATTTTTTTATTTTAAAGATGTGAGGTACAATTTGAGGTTAGGTATCTAAATTACCATTATGCAGGTACCCTTGTTGAAGTGTTTCCCCGCCCCCAGGAGTTTCTTTATTCTAAATTGAGTTATATCTCCTGAAAAGCATAATATTGTTTTTAATTTAAATGTATTTTAATTATAGAACATAATTTTTTTCTAAAATTTGGAAAATTAGAAAGTACAGATTTTAAAAAGCCCCAAACTTAAAATGATAAAAAATCCTACCTCCCAAAGCAAAAATATATTAGCAACTGATGATTTTCTAAATACACTATCAAACCTGTCAGTAAATGATTATCGAGGAGTTTTTTTTTTAGTACTAGTTTTGTCTTCAACTTCTTAATATGTGTGAATTAAAACAGCATTTTCAAAATAATGTCATAAATAAAAAGAAGTACAACGTTAGGCAAAATTTAACATGAAGAAATTAAAAAAAGAAAATATCAGCTGACATTTCTCTGGCTTACTACTGATAAGGACTGGGCCTGAGTTTCCATGATAGATATTGTTATATTCTGAATATTTATGTCTCCACCAATTCATATGTTGAGATCTTAACCCTGAAGGCAACAATATTAAGAGGTGGGGCATATGGGAGGTGACTGGGTCATTAAGATGAAGCCCTTATGAGTGAAATTAGTGCCCTTATAGTAGAGGCCCAGAGAGCTGCCTTGCCGCTTCCACCATGTGAGGGCACAATAAGATGGGGCCATCTATGAACCAGAAAGCAAGTCCTCACCAGATATTGAATCTGTCGACACCTTGATCTTGGACTTCCTGACTTCCACACCTGTGATAAATGAATATCTGTTATTTATAATTTACCTGATTTATGACATTTGGTTATAGCAATCCAGGTGCACTAAGACTAATATAAATTTACAGCTTAACCTACCATAAGACTTGCTATTCCCTCTTTACCCAAATGAAACTTTACCCAGACTTGAAATTTGTAACTCATTGTAGCATTAACCCTCTCTAACTCAGTTTTACAAGACAGTATGTGATTTTCACAGGCCAATTCAAGACCTCTTGACAATATCTTCTTATCTGAAAGCAGTAGTCAATTAACTCAATGGATTTCCAGATCCTCTAATTCTGGGAAATGTGTAGTCATTTAAAATGGTCTTGTGGGCCAGGCTTGGTGGTTCAGTCTATAATCCCATGCTTTGGGAGGCCAAGGTGAGTGAATTACCTGAGCCCACGGGTTCGAGAACTGCCTGGGCAACTTGGCGAGACCTCGTCTCTACAATAAATCAAAAAATTTAGCGTGCACGTGTAGTTCTGGCTACTTGGAAGGCTGAGGCAGAAGGATCGCTGGAGCCCAGCAGGTTGAGGCTGCAGTGACCAGGAGTGGCCACTGCACTCCAGTCTGGGTGACATAGTGAGACTTCAAATCAAAAAAAATAAAATAAAATAAATTGGTCTTGTGAAGTTACTGGGACTACAGGTGTGTGCCACCATGCCCATCTTTCTTTCTCTGATTTGAAACTCATTCTCAGTGTTTCCACTAAGGAGTAAACCAAAATAAAATAAAAAGAATTCCTCAGCACTCAGAGAAGAATAAGACCAGTTTCACACTCCACAACTCATCAGAGAAGCACTAAGATTTACAGAGAGCAAAGAAAACAATCAACCTGGATTGGAGCTAACCAGACTCACCTGAATCAGCACACAAACCCATAAGCAAACTCTGGGTGCAGCAGGGGAAGTAAGGGGAATTCAGAAGTTCTATGTTCCTGCCATGGAATTGAAGTCCCCTGAGCCTCATGGGATACTGCCTTACCCACAGCTGTGCTCTGCTGAAACCCACATATAGTAGTGCAAGACACAAAGTCCTGCACAACTCCAGGAACCATTTTCTGGGAACTCAACCATTGCTGATAGCTGCTTTCTACCTGGCCTGGGAAGGAACAGGCCCAATGGCAGATTCTGGTACAGCACACAGTTCCTGATTGGAACAGGGTATTGTGATAAAACCTGGTGCCAGCTATAAATTTACATTCTGAAGGTAAACTGCCTAAGGCTAAGGCAGGGGAGCTGAGTGGGATACATTGCTCTAGCAATCTTTTGCTTCCCATGTAAACTCTTTTGTGTAGCCTCCCTCCCAATTCTCTCTGGGGTAGCCAACAGTGCACACAGGTGGGGAGTTAAAGCACTTTTCCCTTGTACAAGACAGATGGAGAATTGGGTAGTCTCCACTGCCCTGACTACCTACTAGGTCAGTTGAGGACTTCCATTGAGGCACTACTGACCAAGCAGAATGCCACAGCCACCAACAGAGTTGGATCTCTCCTGTAAGTACCACCTGCTGGCCAGAGGTCAAAAGTTGCAGACCATTACATTAGACTTAATGCCTTAGCTTATGGAAAGGTCTGATGCCTCATTTCAGCTAACATCACCATGCAATCCACCATGGCCATGCAAGATGCTTTGAGCCTATACAGGTACTCAGTACAGCACTGCCATAGCTGACGATTAAGAAACTCATGGCACCAAAGCTATATACAACCAAGTGAACCCTACAGTGCATATGTCAGCACCCTGCCAACCTCAAATAAGAAGAAACAGTCTATACAAACAAGAATGAACCTGAAAAATAATTCTGACAATATGAAAAGAGTTTTTCTATACTCCTAAAATACCACACTAACTCTTTAGCAATGGACCCAAACAAAAATTAAATCTTTGAAATTCCAGAGAAATAATTCAAAAAATTGATTATAAAATGTCTCAATGAGATCCAAAAGAAAGCTGAAAATCAGCATTTAAAAAATTAGGGCATGAATAAAAAATTGTCCAAAGAGATAGACACTCAAAATAAAAGTAACAAGCTGCATTTCTGGAAATAAAGGATTAATTTAGGGAAATACAAAATGCCACAGAAAGTTTTAACAGTACACTAGAACAAGTAGAAGAAAAGATCTCAGAACCTGAAGACAAGGCTTCTGAATTAACTGAATCAGAAAAAAGTTAAGAAAAATAATTAAGACAATGGAACAAATTCTCCAAGAAATGTGAGATGTGTACAGTGTCCAAATATAAGAATCATAGCTGTATCTGAGGAAGGAGAGACAATCTATTTGAGGGAACAATTGAAGAAAACTTTGCAGGCCTTTCCAGAGATTTAAACATTCAGATAAAAGAAGCCAAAAGAACCCCAGGAAGATGCATTGCACAAAGGTCATCATCAAGGCATACAGTCATCAAATTATGCGTTTAAGTGAGGAAAAGAATTCTAAGAGCAGTAAAACAAAAGCATAAAACTTACAAAGATAAACCTACCTACAATCCCTATAAGTCAATCTCCTCTAACAGAATAAAAGTCAGTCAAGTATTTTATATCCTGCAAAACTAATTTTCATAAATGACAGGAAAATAAAATTTTTATCAACAAGCAAAAGGTGAGGTAATTTGTCACCCCTTAGACTGGTTCTATAAGAACTACTCAAAGCAGTTCAACAAAGTGTCAAAATCAATCAGTGGAAAGACACTGGGAATCATGAGGGTCACAGGGCTTGTAAAACATGAGTACAAAAGTGGAAGAGAGAAAAACAACCAGATAACAACCATAATGAATGGAATAGTATCTTATATTTCATTATTAACCCTGAAAGGAAATAGTCTCAATACCCTACTTAAAACATAGATCTGCAGAATGGATAAAAAAGCACAGTCCAAATATCTGCTGCCTTCAAGAGATCCACACAAATACTCCTATAGATTTAAGGTAAAGGAGTGGAAAAAATATTTCATTAAACAATAAAACAAAACAAGCAGGAGTATCCATTTTCATATCAGATAAAACAGGTTTTCAATTAACAACAGTGAAAAAATACAAAGAAGGTCATTATAAAATGATGAAGGATTAAATCCAACTAGAAGATATAACAATTTTAATTATGTGTGCATCTAACACCACCTCCATGCTCTATAAAGTAAATTCTACTAAAAGAGATAGCCAGCAATACAATAATAGTGGGAGACCTTTGCACTCCACTGACAACAATAGACGGATAATCAAGGCAGAAAAATCATCAAAGAAACATTGGAGTTAAACTGGATCCTAGACCAAATGAACCTAAACGACACCTACAGACTAGTCCACCCCCAAACTACAGAATATACATTTTTCTCATCAACACATGGAACATTTTCCAAGATAGATAATATGATAGGCCACAAATCAAGTCTCAATAAGTTAAAAAATAAAAATCATATCAAGCACCATCTCAGAACACAGTGAAATAAAACTAGACATAAACTCCAAGAAAAATTTATCAAACAAAACACACACATGGAAATCAAACAGTCTACTCCTAAATGATCTTTGGGTCAGCAATGAAATCAAGACAGAAGTTAAAAAATCCTTGAAGTGTGCAGACGTAAGCCCAGCTATCATGCAAGGGATGGCTTTGGCTGCAGCATTGAAGGGAGAAACCTTTTCACAGATCACTCAAGCTACTAAAGAACCTCTGGGAAAATAATATATACAATCAAATATGATCCATCCTAATAGTATTTGAATTTTAGAGACAATTGTGATATTTTTAAAAACTTAGCATCTTACTGATTATTCACTTATTTAATGACAATTAATATCCCCTTGGAGAGACGGGGCAAGATGGCGACGGCATAGGTGAACTGGTGAGATTCTCTGAACGGACCAAGACTGCAAACTGCTGAATAGACAGACTATAAAGCAGAGGGAAAAGTGAACAAAACCAGAAGACCCTCATAAGGAAGAACAGGTCATTGCAGAAGAGAAATAAAAGCAACCCCACCTTCCCTCAAAAACAGAATTGAAGAGGGGGAGGGAAAGGGGTAAAGGGAGAAAAATCTACAGAAATGAAGAAAAACCAAAAGAAGAGTATGGGTCTCTCCCAGACGCCTGGGAGAGCAGACACTGAGAAAATTGACTTTGGAATACAAACAATGAAAAGTCCCCAGAATGAAGGGTCTCAAAATGCAAATGTAGATATCAAAACAATAATGGAGAGACTAAAAAGAATTGAGGAGACACAAGAAGAAACTAGGAAGGAGCTGATATCTGAGATAACAGTAATAAAGAATACTGTGAATGAAATAAATAACAAATTGATAAGCATGAAAG
>NW_007250746.1:0-838 GCF_000164805.1 Carlito syrichta
GAATGAAATGTAGTGAAAGGGAATGTAGAGGAATGGAATTGAGGGAAATGAAGAGGAATGGAATGGAATGCAATGGAATGGAGTGGAAAGGAATGGAAAGGAATGGAATTGAGTGTAATGAAAGGAATGGAAGGGATTGAAATGGAAAGGAAAGGAAAGGATTGGAAGGAAAGGAAAGGAATGGAATGGAATGTAGAGGACTCGAATGGAATGCCAAAGAATGGAATGGAGAGGAATGGAATGGAACAGAATGCAATAGAATGGGATGGAAGGGAATGGAATGAAATGGAATGGAATGGAATGTAGAGGAACGGATTTCAAAGAAGTGGAATTGAATGGAATGGAGAGAAATGGAATGGAGAGAAATTAAATAAAATGGAAAGTAATGGAATAGAACGCAATGGAATAGAATGAAATGTAGTGAAATATAAGGTAGAAGAATTGAATTGAATGTAATGAAGAGTAATGGAATGGAATGGAATGTAGAGAAATGGAAATGTAGAATGGAATGTAGAGAAATGGAATGTAGAGAAATGGAAATGGAAAACGAATGTAGAGGAACCAAATGGTAAGTAATTGAAAAGAATGGAAAATGATGGAATGGAATATAGAGGAATGCGATAGAGGGTAATAAAATGGAATAACATGGAATTGAGAGAAATCGAACTGAATGGAATGAAATGGAGAAGAAAGGAAAGGATGGAATGGAATGGAATGAGGAGGAATAAAATAGAGAGGAATAAATGGAGAGGAATGGATTGGACAGGAATTAAATGGAAAGGAAAGGAGTGGAAAGGAATAGAATGGAATGGAATGGAGAGGAATGGAATTGAGTGGT
>NW_007250746.1:1694-2079 GCF_000164805.1 Carlito syrichta
TGAATGGCAAGGAATGGTTAGGAATGGAATTGAATCGAATAGAATGGAGAGAAATGGAACGGAGAGAAAAGGAATGGAGAGGAATGGAATGGAAAGGAGAGGAATGAAATAGAATAGAATGGAACGGTATCGACAGGAAAGGAATGGAAAGGAATGGAAAGGAGTGGTGAAGAATGGAGTGGAATGTAATATAGGGGAATGCATTGAAATGGTGATGAATGGAATACACAGAAAAGGAACGGAACGGAATCAAATGGAAAGGAATGGAGAGGTATGGAATGGAATGGAATGGGATAGAATGGAATGGAATGAAATGGAAGGAAGAGGAATGGAATGGAGAGGAATGGAATGGATTGGAATTGAATGGAGAGGAAAGGAGTGGAAA
>NW_007250746.1:2099-4861 GCF_000164805.1 Carlito syrichta
CAAATGAAATGGAGTAGAATGGGCTGGAATGGAGAGCAATGGAATGGAGTGTAATGGAATGGAAAGTCGAGGTATCCAAAGGTAATGATTGGAAAGGAATTTAAAATCATGGAATGGAATTAATCGGAATGGAATGAAAATGAATGAAATGGAGAGAAAAAGAAGGGAATGGAATGCAGAAGAATGGAATGGAAAGAAATGGAATGTAATGAAGAGGAATGAATGGAAAAGAATGGAATAAACGGAATGCAATAGAGACAAATGGAATGTAATGGAACGGAGAGGAATGGAATGTAATGGAGAGGAATGGTGAGGAACGGACTTGAATCGAATGGTAGAGAGAAATGGAATAAAATAGAGTGGAAAGGATTAGAGAGGAATGGAATGGATTGGAACATAATGGTGACGAATAGAATGATGTGATAAGGCATGGAATGTTATGGAAAGGAATGGAATAAGGAAGAATGGAAGAGAAAACAAAGGAAAGTTAATGAAAGGAATGAAATGGAATGTATTGGAATGAGATAGAATGGACAGAAATGGAATGGGGGAATGGAATAGAGTAAAATGGAATGGAAAAGAATGGGGAGGAATGGTATGGAATGGAATGGCTGGGAATGGAATGGAATGGAGAGTAAGGGACTGGAGAGGAATAGAATAGAGAGTAATATAATGGGGAGAAATGGAGTATAAAGGAATAGAAAGGAAGGGAATGGAGAAGGAAGGAATGGAAAGAAAAGGAGAGGAGTGGAATGAAATGGAGAGCAAAGGATAGAGAGGAATGGAGTGGATACAATGGAATAGAATGGAATGAAATGGAGTGGAATGGATTGCAATGGAGTGGAATGGATTTGAATGTAGAGAAATAAAATGGAGAGGAATTAAAGGGAAGGGAATGGAGTGGAATAGAACTAAATGGAATGGAATGAAATGTAGTGAAATGAAATGAGAAGAATGGAATGGAGGGAAATGTAGAGGAATGGAATGGAGGGGAAAGAATGGAGAGGAATGAAATTGAGGGTAAAGAAATAGAATGGAAGGGAGAGAAACGTAAAGGAACGGAAAGGATTGGAATGGAAAGGAATGGAATGGGTTGGAATGGAATGCAGAGTAATGGAATGGAATGTCGAGGAATGGAATGGAGAGGAATGGAATGGAACGGAATGGAATGGAATGGGATGGAATTGAATGGAATGGAATGGAGAGGAATGGATTGGAATGGAATAGAATGAAGAGGAATGGAATGGAGAGGAATTAAATAAAATGGAAAGGAATGGAATAGAATACAATGGAATGTATGGAAATATAAGGTAGAGGAATTGAATGGAGGGAAATGAACAGCAATGGAATAGAGAGGAATAGAATCTAGAGAAATGTAAAGAATTGGAGTGGAACGGACAGGAATTGTATAGATAAGAAGCGAATGTAGAGTAACCAAATGGTAAGGAATTGAATGGAATGGAATATAGAGGAATGTAATGGAGGGAAATAAAATAGAATAAAGTAGAATTGAGAGAAATCAAATGGAATGGAGTGAAATGGAAAGGAAAAAAGGGATGAAATGGAATGGGAGGAGGAGGAAAGTAATGGAGAGGAATTAATGGAGAGGAAAGAACTGGACAGGAATTGAATGGAGAGGAAAGGAGTGGAAAGGAATAGAATGGAATGGAATGGAGAGGAATGGGATGGAGTGGTATTGAATGGATTGGGAAGGAATGGAATGGAAAGGAGAGAAATGGAATGGTGTTGAATCGAATTGAGTGCAATGGAAAGGAGTTGAATGGTAAAGAGTCTAATGGAATGGAAAGGAATAAAATAGAATGGAGTGGAGAGGAAATGATGTATAAGAGAGGAACGGAATAAAATTGAAAGGACAGTAATGGAATGGAGAGGAATGTGATGGAATGAAATGGAATAGAGAGGAATGGAATTGAATAGAATGGAGAGGAGAGGAATGGAAATGAATGGAAAAGGAGTGTAATGAAATTGAAAGGAAGGAAGAAGAATGAAAAGGAATGAGATGGAATGGAATGGAACGGAGAGGAATGGAATGGAGAGGGAAATAATGAAATGATTGGAATAGAGAAGGATGGAATTGAAAGAAAGGTAATGGAATGTAGAGGAATCAAATGGTAAGAAACGGAAAGGAACTGAAAAAGACCGAATGGAATTTAAAGGGATTTACTGGAGAGGAATGGAAAGGAGAGAAAAATAATAGAATGGAATGCAGAAGAGAGTAATGGAAAGGAGAGAAATAGAATGTAATATAGAGGAAGAAAATGGAGAAGATTGGAATGGCATGGGATGCAATGGAGAGCAATGGGATGTAATGGAATGGATAGGAATGGAGTACAATGAACTAGAATTGAATGGAATGGAAAGGAGAGAAATGGAATTGAATTGAATGGAATGGTAAGAAATGGAATAAAATGGAATGGAGAGGAATGGAATTGAATTGAATTGAATGGAAAGAAATGGAATAAAATAGAATAAAGGAATGGCATAGAGAGGTATGAAATGGAGAGGACTGGAATGGAGTGGAATGTCATGGAATGGAATGGAATAGAGAGGATTGGAGTGGAAAGGAATACAAGGGATTGGAATGGAGAGGTATATAATGGAATGGAAGGGGGTGGATTGGAATGGGACGGGGAGGAATGCAATGGAGAGTAGGGGATTAGAGTGGAATAGAATGGAATGTAGAGGAATCCAAATGTAAAGAAAGGAAAGGAATTTAAAAGGATGGATTGGAATTTATAGGA
>NW_007250746.1:5574-8207 GCF_000164805.1 Carlito syrichta
ATGTAGAGGAATAGAATGGAGAGGTGTAGAATGGAGGGGAAAGGAGTAGAAAAAATTTAATGGAATGGAATGGAGAAGAAACCAATGGAAAGGAAGGGAGTGGACTGGAATGGAATGGAGAGGTATGGAATGGAGAGGAATGGAATGGAGTAAAATGAAATGGAATGAAATGGAGAGGAAAGGATTATAATGGAGAGGAATGGAATAGAGAAGAATGGAATGGAAAGGAATTAAAGGAGAGGGAATGGGATAGAGTAAAACTGAAAGGAATGGAATGAATGTAGTGAAATGGAATGTAGAAGAATGGAATGGAGAAAAAGGTAGAAGAATGGAATGGAGAGTAAAGGAATGCAGAGGAATGGAATTGAGTATAATGAAATGGAATGCAAGTGAGTGAAATGGAAAAGAAAGCAATGGAATGGAATGGAAAGGAATGGAATGGCATTCAGAGGAATAAAATGGATTGCTGAGGAATGGAATGGAAAGGAGTGGAATGGAAGGGAATTGAATGGATTGGAATGGAGAGGAATGGAATCTAGAGATACGGAATGGATTGGAGTAGAATGGACAGGATTTGTATGGATAGTAATGGAAAGGGATGTAGAGGAATTGAATGGTAATGAATTCAAAGGAATGGAAAAAGATAGAATGTAATATAGAGGAATGCGATGGAGAGGAATAAAATGGAATAAAATGGAATTGAGAGAAATCAAACGGAACGGAGAGGAAAGGAAAGGATGAAATGGAATGGACTGAAGAAGAATGGAATGGAGAGGAATGGATTGGACTGAAAGTGAATGGATAGGAAAGGAGTAGAATGGAATAGAATGGAGTGGAGATGAATGGGAAGGATAAGAGAGTAACGGAATAAAATGGAAAGGAGAGGAATGAAATGGAGAGGAAGGGAATGGAAAAAAGTAGAACAAGAAGAATGGAATGGAATTAAATGGAGCAGAATGGAATGGAATTGAAAGGAATGGAATGGAATAGAGGCAATGGAATGTAATGGAATGGTTAGGAATGGAATGGAATAGAGAGGAATGAAATTCAATCGAATGGAATAGAGAGAAATGGGATAAAATGGAATGGAAAATAATGGAATGGAGAGGTATGGAATAGAGAGGAATGGAATGGAGTAGAACGGAATGGAGTGGAAAAGAAAGGAATGGTGTGTAATGGAATAGAATGGAATGGAGAGGAAAAGAGTGAAATGGAATTGAAAGGAAAAGAGAGGAATGGAATGGAAAGTAAAGGAATGTAAAGTGATGGAATGGAATTTAAAGCAATGGAATGGAGAGAAATAGGACAGAAATGAATGGAATGGAATGCAATGACACGAATGGCATGGAGAAGAATGGCATGGAGAGTATTTTATTGGCATGGAGAAGAATGGAATGGAGATGAGTGAACTGGAATGGAATTCAGTGTAGGAGAATGGAATAGAATGGAGAGGAATAGAATAAAAGGCAATGCAGAGGAATGGAATTTAATTGAATGGAATGGAGTAAATAGAATTTAATGAAATGGAATGCAAGTGGAGAGAAATGGAATGGAGAGGAATGGAATGGAGTGAATTAGAATGGAATGAAATGGAGAGGAAAGCAATCGAAGGGAGAGGAATGGAATAGAACAGAGAAGACTGGAATGGAGTAGAATGGCGTGCAATGTGATGGAAACGAACGATATGGATTAGAAAGGAATGGAAAGGAAAAATTGGAGTAGAATGGAATGGAATAAAATAGAATCGAATGGAATGGAAAGGAAGGGATGGGTTGGAGAGGATCCAAATGAAATGGAATAGAGATGAATGGAATGGAATAAAATAGAATTGAGGAATGGAATGGAATGGAATTGAATAGAGAGGAATGGAATAGAGTGTAGTGGAATAGAATGGAATGGTGAGTTATGGAAAGCAATGGAATGGAAAGGAATTGAGAGGAATGGAGTGGAATTGAGAGGAATCAAATGGAATGGAACGGTATTGAGAGTAAAGTAATGGAAAGAAATAGAATGGAAGGAAGAGGAAAGGAATGGAATAGAGTGCAATGCAATGGAATGGAATGAAATGGAATAGATAGGAATTATAGGGCAGAGTGGAATGAAATGGAATGAAGAGGAATGGAATGTGACAGGAAGCAATGGAATGAAAAAGAATGGAATGAAGAGGAATGGAATGGAGATAAATCGAATGGAGAGGAATGAAATGCAATGGAATTGATTGGAGAGGAATAGAATGGAGTGCAATGGAATGAAAAGGAATGGAATGGACAGGAATTGAATGGATAGGAATGGAATGGAAGGGAAATGAATGGAGAGGAATGGAGTGGAAAGCTATACATTGGAATGCAATGGAGAGGAATGGAATGGAATGGAGTGGAAAGGAATGGAATGATTTGGAAAGGAAAGGAGTGTAATGGAATCAAATGTAGATGAATCCAATGGTAAGGAGTGGAAATAATTTAAAGAGATTGAATGGAATTTGAGGAATTGAATGGAAACGAATATAATGGAGAGATAAGGAATGGAATGGAATCCAGAAGAATAGAATGGAATGGAGAGATATGGAATTTAAAGGAGAGGAAGTGAATGAAAAGAGTGGAATGGAATGGAAGACAATGGAGAGCAATGGAATG
>NW_007250747.1:0-899 GCF_000164805.1 Carlito syrichta
GTTTTTATTGCTATCCCCCACCCCAATTTAAACTTACCTCTCCTACACATGTTAGGAAAACATATCCTAACATGAAAATAAGTAGAAAGTAGCATGTTCTTCAAATGTCATACTGCGAGACACCATACAATAGGCCCCACCTAAGTACTTTCCAAATATTAGGAAAATATGGTTTGACTTTGCTGTTTGCTATTTGATTAGATTCTATATATGATAAAACTAATCAAAAGATTTTTGATAAAAGTTATGGTTTTGATGCTTCTTAGAGGGATGCTTCTTAGAGGATTGACCCAGTTGTATGACTAACTTAGCAATTTGCATTATTTTTAAAAATACTTATAAAATTATTTTAATGCTTGTGGAAATTGTGTTATCATCTTACTAGTGCCTTTCACTAATGAGTTAAATAACATAGTGAGTGTTGTTCATTTCACATTTAAAAAAAAATCATTTTGTAAATTTTTGTAAAATCTATATTTTGACATATATAATTCAATACTCTTAATTTTATATTTTATGTGAGCTCTGTGAAGTCTTTTTAAATCATTTAATTTACTTTCATTCTAACAATGTTTTTTCTTTTTACATATTCACAGCACCCACACTCCGGGATCTCTTTGGAATGTGAAAGAACCATAGATGAGCATCCAGGACCATACCAATCATTTCTGGAGTAAGTATACACTGGCGGATGTCCATTAGGAGGATTATCCACTTTTGGCTTGTGGAATGGACCTGTTTGGTCCATGTCATTGGACTACATGTTATAACTGGTAGTTACAAGGATAAGGGTTCTGAGAAACTCTTATAAGTCCTTTTGGGCCAAAGATATGCCTGCAAAATTCCTTCCATATTCATTTTTAAAAATTATTTATTTATTTTTTATTATGAAGTTGTGG
>NW_007250747.1:2069-3067 GCF_000164805.1 Carlito syrichta
CGTTCTTATGGTTTGAGGTTTTACATTTAGGACTCTGATCCATTTGGAATTAACCTTTGTGCATGGGGATAGATAGGGGTCCTGTTTAAATCTTCTGCATGTGGTCAGCCAGTTTTCCCAGCACCATTTACTGAATAAGTTCTCCTCTCCCCAGTGGTAGGTGGTGGAGGCTTTGTCGAAGATGAGTTGGTTGAGAAATTGAGGTTTTGCTTCTGAAATCTCAATTCTATTCCATTGATCTATATGCCTGTTCCTGTACCAAATCCAAGCTGTTTTGATGATTGTAGATTTATAGTAAAGTTTGAAGTCTGGTAATGTTATACCACCTGCTTTGTTTTTTTTGCTGAGGATTGTTCTGACTATTCTTGGACGTTTGTGTTTCCATATGAATTCCTGCGTTGTTTTTTCTAGGTCTGAGAAGAATGTTGCTGGTAATTTGATGGGTATTGAATTGAATTTGTAGATTGCCCTAGGTAAGATGGACATCTTCACAATGCTGATTCTACCGATCCATGAGCATGGGATATTTTTCCACTTGTTTGTGTCAACTTTGATTTCTTTGAGCAGTGTTTTGTAGTTTTCCTTGTAAAGATCTTTCACATCTCTGGTTAGGAAGATGCCAAGGTATTTCATTTTTTTTTGTGGCTATTGTGAATGGAATTGTTTTTTTATTTGGGTTTCTGTTTGTTTATTATTGGTGTAGAGAAATGCGATTGTCTTTTGTACATTTATTTTGTATCCTGAGACTTTGCCAAAGGCCTTTATCAGTGTAAGGAGGTTTTTGACAGATTCTCTTGGGTTTTCAAGGTACACAATCATATCATCTGCAAAGAGAGATAACTTGACTTCCTCTTTTCCTGTTTGGATACCCCTGATTGCCTTCTCTTCTCTGATTGCTCTAGCCAGGACTTCCAATACTATGTTGAACAGGAGGGGTGAGAGTGGGCATCCTTGTCTTGTTCCAGTTTTCAGGGGAAATGGTTCTAATTTTTGTCCAG